>NW_008627791.1:62426-63065 GCF_000691845.1 Merops nubicus
TGGCCAGCTGGATGGGAGGCAGGGAAGCCTGGCCATGGGTCAAACCCAGCCCTCACCCTGCAGTGTGAGGTGCACCAGGAGCCAGCAAAATGCCAAGCACCTCAGGTCATGGGAATGGGCTTTTCTTTTATCCCCTCTGGTTCCCCCAGGCCTGTCAGGGCTGTGCCAGGTGTCTGTGCATTGTTGGACCTTCTCTGTGAGCCACGTGCTGGGTGAAGGTTTGTAGCCCCATGCTGGTGTCCCAGCTCAGCAGCTCCCAGCCTCCTGGTGGCACGAAGCCACTGGGATGGATGCAAGAGGGTTTGAGTCATTCTCCAAGTGGCTCAGACCACTGCCAGGGGATTCAAGATGAGGGTGAGGAAACGCTTCAAAAGGGCTGTCCATTAATGCCAGCAGCACAAACCCCATCCAGGAGAAAGGGCCTCTCTAAATACCAAGTTTTTCTTAACCAGGACAGGATTTGATCTCCTCCTCTATCTCCAAAGCTGTTTTGGATCTGTTGGACTGAAGGCGTTTGCAGTGCCCAGTCAACACTCCTCCATCCCTGACAGCTCTGCAGAATGGGAGGGGGAGTCTGACACCACGCTTCACCCAAAATTACCATCACTGGACAGCTGCCACGGCCCTAAAAGCCCCACG
>NW_008627791.1:63129-69036 GCF_000691845.1 Merops nubicus
CAGCCGCAGCGAGCACAAGGCAAAGGTGCTCAGGGCTCCTGCCCTCCACCTCTCCTGGCTGGAGCACCACGAGTGGAGTTTGGCCCTCAGGGAGAGCAGAACCAGGACTGGGGAAAAAGAATTACTTAAAATAACTACAAGAATGTTTGCCAAACACGGCTGAAACTGCTCCTGGGAGGTGCCTTCACCCCGCAGAGCAGCACGGAGGCTTTCGCTCCATACGATCCCTGCTGAGGGTGATGTGCTCCGTGCCCATTTCCTGGACAGGAACCCAAGGCAAAGGATCGCCCAGACTCTCTGGCCCAACCTATTGATGAACATTTAAAGCAGTGGGATCCAAACCTCCTCTGAAGAAGCGTTTTGCCCTCTGAACCAAACAGAGTTTGTTGTTTGCAAATCCTTGATCAACGCCTGCTTGCGCAAGGCACGTTTTGCAATCGTGGTGGTGGCAGTGACCCAGACCCGCCGTGCACCAGGGCCCTGGGCTCTTGCCCTCCCTGCTGCCCACCCCAGCGTGGCTGTGGTGAACCCCACGGTGACAGCATGGGCTCAACCCACTCCTCAGGGACAAGTCTCTCCCTCCGTGCTGCGCTTCAGCCGGAGACTTTGAACCCCTGCCAGTCGCCCTGTGGTGAATTCACCGCAGAGAGGTTTCGCCTGTTGGCAGCCAAGAGAGTCTGTGGTGACTAAAAATAGAGCACTCCTTGAAGGTGATCTGAAAAGCTACATGTGAAGTTGCCTTTTAAAAACTCTGGCGTAGAGCTCACGGGGGCAGGGGCAGTGCTGGGGATGGCTCTGCTGGGAACTGGGATTTGCTCTGCAGCAGTGGTCTGGCCATGTCCCGCCTCACGGGTGGCTCCAGGGATGCTCCTCAACGAGCAGCCAGTCAGGAAAGGTGCTCTGTAAATCCCAAACATGCTGACTGCAGATGGACAAGTCCATGGCTGTGCTGGGACCTCTCAGTGGAGGAGTTGGAGGAGTGATAATGAGGGGAGCTGGAATGCAACGTGTTTTCTTTGCCTCCTCCAGCCCCCTCAAAGCTCTCAGCAATTGCAGCACAAAGTCAAAGCAGAAGTTTCCTTTTGAAATCTATACTGAGCTCAGCATCTCAGTTTCATTAGGGCTTCTCTTCGTGTAGCAGGGAAGGTATCTACCCCACTGTGCTGCTTTGATCTTGCCCTTTAAATAGGCCACTTTAAAGCTCCCAGACCCCTTTTCATCACCGTCCACCTCGGCTCATGGCATGTAATGCCTCCGTTTATATTCCAGCTTGTGGCTGAAATCAAAGTGTTGCTGTGGGAAAGTCTGCACACAGTTCATTAACAAGGACAAAAAAAGACTGACTTTCTGTCTCTGAATGAGTCCCCATGTGTTTGTCAGTGCTTCCGAGCCTGGAGATGCAGGAAATATCTGAGCTGTGCCAGCACCTTGGACTCTCCTGCTGCCAGCGCGGCTTGGCACCAACCTTCCACACACAACTTCCACTGCTCATCCCCAAGCTGATGGACGAGGGGGAAAGAGGCTCATCTCTGGTCTGGCAGTGCCTCAGTGACCCTGCAGATCCCAGAGCAGACAGAAGGAATGCTTGCAATATGAAGAGCTGACCTGAGGGATGCAATACATGTGATCTAACATATCAACACGCGGCAAAACCCCGCAGTACAGGGGCAGGAGTTGCAGAATTCTCAGCCTGCAGCCCTAAAACGAGCTGGCAGTGGGTCTGGAGGAACCACAGCCTGGACTAAAGCCAGCAGATGGTCCATTTGGTGCCCCAGTGAGCACCACACCACCCATTCTGCCCTTTCTGGGCAGGATCCACAGGCGAGCGCGCCACCAGCACCCTAAACAAGCCACACTAGCTCCCAGCTTCTACTCCTCTCTTCTCTTCCAAGCCCCAGAAACTGGAGGAGACTCTGCCTATAAGAGTCTGACACCTAATGGGCACAAGCAGAATTGTGACCAAAGTAGGATCCAGCTGGAAATGTCCTCGTGGGAATACAGAGAGCATTACCTCAGAGCAAAGGCCACCAAGCTGGATGGAAAGGGAAGACCTGTGAAAAGAAAACTCTTCAGAGCCCACCCAGCACATTTCCATGTTTGTAAACATGGAAAAAAAAATACTTATAAAGTCACCTAGATGGGAATGAGTTGCACAAAAACTATAAAAAGGTTCTAGGTACAGAATATGAGAGAGGTGCCATCATTTCCTCTGGTATTTTAGGTCTCTGTCACATGACAGCAAGGAAGGGTCAGGGTTGCAATCAAACCTCTTGGCACCAAAGTGTATTTCTCATGTTGTATTCTTATGCTAGATAGACTGGGAGTTCCTACTGAAAAGGCCATCTCCAAAAGCAGTCAGCTGTGCCTCACTGAGACCTTCAGCTACGTTCTGTGTGATGGTCAGTGATGAATAGAAAGTTCATCAGATCCGACTCTAAACCACTAAGTCTGTTCTGTGGCCGTGCCTCTGGGCTGTGCTCTCCACTGGATGTGTTTCATGGGGCTGGTGGGTCTCTTTTCTTAACAAAATCTGGCCTCCAAAAGTGGTTTACAGCAACAGTGTCTTCTAAGGCAAGAGCTTCCCAGAACCCAGATCCACTGAGAACTGCCCTTGGACCTTCTCCTGCCCTCAGTGCTGCTCCCCCAGGCAGCATCCAGCCCTGCTGTGGGGATGCTCACACCATCTCTGCTCCACTCAGGAGCTAAACAGAAACATTCCATACCCAGCACTGTTTGCTGGCAGCTTTCATGGGCATCTCTGTTCCTTTTTTTTCTAAATTAGATCTTTCTATTATAACTTCAAGGCCTCATGAGTCTCCTTGGCATTTATTAAATAACAACTAAACTAAATAACAAACTAAACATTTACCACGTGATTACATGATCCAGTTGTACTCCACCTAACACACTGCCTGGGATCAGACTGCAGGAGGATGTAGGAAAGACCAAGAGACCTTCAAAAGACCTTCTGCCACCCAGGGATGTGCCCAGTGCTCACTGCAGCTCGTAGCACGAGCAAATTGGTGCAAGAGGGGAACAAGTGCTCAAGCCACACCTGAGCCCTGCTTGGAACCAGAAGTAAGAACCCCACTTGGTTTATTTTAAAGCCAATGCTAACACTACTTTTTCCAGAACAGTTTTGAGCCTCCTGAAGCTCAGTGGAACCACTTGATCTATGGAATATTGACTGAGCTCAAGGCTCAGACTGGACTCCATCCACCTCCTTCCCCCCAAACTTCAACGGTCACAGCAGGATTTTACTTCTATGGACTGGTTTTGCCCTGGAACCCAAAGAGGTGCTTGGGGAATGCAAAGCTGCCACTGGCAGAGGAAAGGCTTGGCAGAGCCCGAGGCTGTCAGCTTCCCTGATGTCCCAGCCAGCACCAGGTCTGACTCACATTCCCAAAGACACAGCAGCGTGGCAGAAACTCCTGGTGTTTAAACAGGGCTCCGTGTGGCAACTGTAATTGGCCACGAAGCCACAGGTTACCTTACAACAGGCTCTGCCAGGTGAGACCTTTTATTCTTACTATTTTGTTTTTAATCTTGCCCTTTTTCATACTGCTGAAACAGAGGAAGAAAAAAAAAGCCTGCACCTGAGCTCTGGTATACTGCTGAAACAGAGAAAGAAAAAAAAAAAGCCTGCACCTGAGCTCTGGTTTCAGCCTCGGGTAACCCAGAGCAGCTTTTGCCTCTGATGTGTCCAGAGCCACCTATAATGAGCTCTCCTGCTCCTACCCCCTGCAATAAGCTGCAAATGGGATGAGCAGATCCTGAGCTGGGGGAAGAAGATGTTTCACTCTGAAAACATGAATGTTTCCAGGCCATTCCGGCCACCCTAACGAGGGGTCCAATTAGTGCTCGTGACTTTGTCATCTGTCCAGCAGGGACGTGGGGATGGGACCACTGCTCTCATTTCCGCAGAAGATCACGGATCAGGAAGACAAATCAGCCCTAATGGGGCCTCGGGGAGAGGTTCTGCTCTTCTTTCAAGTCCAAAGCTGCACGTGGAGGCCACTGGCTCTTCAGAGCCATGAAATGCCACCTCTGCTGGTAAAGAGCAGAGCTCTCCAGCAGCAGCCAACCCCCTTTCCAAGCAACTGCATGTGCACAAACCCATTTATCAGGCTTCTGGCCACAGCTTTGACTTTAATTTTATTTTTAAAGAGCATTCACATGTAAATCGACTTGGCCCGAGAGGATGCATGAATACAAGAGCCCTTTATTTCCTCTGGCGTGGCATTAGGAGGAATATGGTGAAAGGAGCAAAGTTTCCTCACCTCCGGGCTGCAATTCTGCAGCTAAGGCAAAGCAAGTTCATTGTTTCTTTCTGCACACAGATGCTGGCTGTGCTGTTTTCAGCAGTCTTGTTCAAGCGAGCCATTTCGGAACACAAAAGCCTTGAACAGATCCCAGGGACAAGAGCACTCAGGCGGGTGTCTTATCGGCTCTGTTTTATCTATTGTAAGAGCAGGAGATAAATTAATATGAGTCTATAGCTGTGTTTGGCGGTTTGAAACACGGTCCTGTCCTAAATCCCCCGGGTCAGACCTGGTTTAGTAAGTAAAAGACTCCTGGGGGAAAAAAAAAAATCAGAACATGAGGTTGGAGTCACAATTCCTCAGGGCATGAAAATACCCGTGCTCCCCCCCCCCAAAAAAAAGGCATTTCTGGGGTAAAAGCAGGTGGAAATCTGTTCCACAGCACCCAGCAGATGTCAGCCCTACATCTTGTGGTGTGTTGCCACAGAGTGAGCACAAAAATGTCTGAAGTGCCTTGCAGCTCAGAGCTGCAGTGTCCAGCACCCACCCTGCACCAGGGGCAGGGACAGGGCAGGTTCTGTCCAGCCGTGGTGCCAGCTACAGCAGCACCTTCTTTTTCTGCAAGGGCAGAAAGGAGTCACCTCGGAGCCTGGCTAAACTCAACACTCCATTGGGAAACTGCCTGCTAACTCTTGAGTTAAACTTCTTCCAGGCTGTGCTGTGGTGCTGACATGCTGTCAAACCTATGGCAGAAACAGCAACAAAAGTCAGGCAAAGTGTCTGGAGCTTTGAATGAAAAGTGTCACATAAAATGAATAATTTTATGTGATACCTGCTAAGGACAATAGGCCTGATTCTGACATCCACCACGCTGCATCAGCAATAACTCCCCTTATGGCTGAGGGGTGTCCTGGTCCCCACATCCACCTCATTTTCAGCCCGAGACTCTTTGTACCTGTTGTTGCCCACTGCTGTCTGCTTGACACCTCCTAGCCTGAGTATTTCCCCTGATTTTGGCAACACACAGCCAAAAGATGCTGGTCTCCTCTGTAGCATCACCCATGTTCAAGCACCACGGGGGAAAAAAAATGTGCTGGCAAAGTGAAAACAGGCAACACTTTGGGTTAAGGCACCCACCAGGTTTTAATTTGTCGGGAACTAGGAATGGAAATGATGTTGAAGATTTATAAACCCAGAGTTATGACTCACTCTGTGTATTTTAGTGACTGAGCAGGCTGAAAAGGGTGTCCCGAAAGGAAACTCTGCTCAAGGAGCACGGGGCTGGTAGGACACGGCTGGAAGACACAGAGCACTAAAACTTGGCTATTTCTCTACATGAAAACTCCGATGCCCTGTTAACTCCAGGAGCTAAAGCACCAGCTGCTTCATATTCTGAAAAAAAAAAAAAAAAAAAAACACAAAACAGGTTTTGGCCCTCTTAACCCCAGTTCGAGTGTGGCACCCCCAAACTCTGTGTCTGGGGCAGTCAGAGGTGTGTTCTGCCGATGTTTTGCGTTTCCCCCGCTTTGGCAGCCCGCACGGCATCCCCAAAGGAACGCGACAGCCGGTTCTCCTCCTGTGCACGGAACTCCACTCCCGTCTCACAAGCAAGCGGTGCGCACACCCGCTCCGCTTTCCAAAGTCC
>NW_008627792.1:0-3092 GCF_000691845.1 Merops nubicus
AGGATTCTATGATTCTATGATTTAAGACCTCCCCTCATACACACTATACATTGAATTATTGTGAAAGACAAAATGAAAAAGTGGTTCATAAAAAAAAAAAAAAAAAAAAGCAACAAAACAAAACTGTAACCCTTTCCCAAAGAAAACTGACCTATCTCTAGACAGTTGGTCACAGAGAAGACAATTTCTCTGACAGTAGCATGTTCATGTTCCCTGAAGAAATTTGGGCCATGCCACACAGTCCTCATTCATCTGAATGGCCTCAGTAGTAAGACTACCTGTGTGAGTAAAGTTGTGAGAGACGCTGGGCTGAGCCTTTCCTATTTCCAAAGTAGGTTAAACAGAGTAATTCTGACACTGCACAAGAGAAAGTTAAACAAACTATGGCAGGTATAAGTTAGTTACAACACTTTCTTATTGAATGACTAGAAGAAATATGAAGCCATATCTTATTACTAATTCCCATAAGCTTTAAAATTTTCACTGACTTCAACACAATTTTTAGCTGTTCATCCAACACTAGTTCAGGAGCAGTTTGGGAATGGGCTGGTGATAGGCTATATATTTAGCACCTAAGAAGTGCTTCATAACTTCTTTTTAAAGTGGACGCTGTGGCTGAACTGTTTGTAATTCTTAAATCCTAAGCATTAATACTGTGTAGCAATGCCAGCTGGCAGAGATCAATTCAGTTAATAGAAACTCCTCTGTATTTTTTGCAGATTAAGTTTGAATTAGTGTTTCTGAGGTTTAGATGACTATCCAGAAAAATAAATGTATATTAAATACAAACACATTTCAGTATTCATTTCAGCAAGATTATCCTGCTTTATATCTAACCAGCTTTCCACAAATGACATAATCACTGTATTTAATGTAGGTGTAGTTACTTTGAGTCAAGACATACCATTTCCCCAGAACACCACTTTGATCACTTGCCAACTTTAAAAAGAATAAAGATTCCAGAAAATCTCGAATGAAAGCAGAGATACTAAAATAATTATGATTGAAATAAAGCAAAACTGTTCATCAAGCGAACTAGAAATTTCTGTCTTACCAGACAACTGCACCTTGTGTTCACTTTGTGCGTTTAGCGAAGAAAGCCCTCTTTTCAAATATTTGGGTCTTTACAGTACTCCAGAATAAGTATGCCCATTTGAGATTCTACCAAATTTTCAATCATCAATTATCCAAGAAATTCTGTTGTGCCTAAAAATTGTGTTTGACATCTAAGTAGCTTCAATCCAATTCATTGACATGAATTATACTAATGCATTTGATACATATCTCAGCCTTAATGCAGTAAGTACTGCCTTTGTCAAAGTAAATATGAAAAGAAAAATCAGTACATGATTGTGGTAACTGACAAAAATAAGATCTCTCATTAGGTTACAGGCATGTTGTTTTTAGAATGGGATCCAAAGTAATGATGAGGTGTACAGATAGGCTCATGTACTAAACTGCATTATTTTGCTTTTGCTGTGAAGTAGTATGCCACTTTTTTTAAAAGCATTGCCAGTGAGTGCTAAAAACCACATTTACATAAACCTTTGAGCAAACTACTACTCAGCACTTTTAGGTTCATGTAATTGTTGACATGGAGCAATTAGGGATGTATATGATCCTCCCCCTTATCTATGTTAAGTTGATTTTTAAGTTTAAATACAAAATAATCTCTTTAGAGTGCAAGGTTACTAGTACACCAAAAGCTTAAAGTTTCACTCTACTGCACACTTCTTTATACGACTATGACAGGGCCATACAGCAAGTCACAGCTTTGGGGTAGGGACCTGTTTTGGCTTGTCTTTAGCAAGCTTCTTCAAAAGGCTAAAGGGCTGCCACACTTGACCAAGGCAATTTCATTTGTGCAGAAACTTAAAACTTGCAGAGAGGGGAGGTGGTAAAAAAAGAAAGCTGAAAGCAAAAGCAAGCAACAAACAAGTTAGACACAATTCTTCCCTTGTCCTCTGCTACTCTGTTGTGACTCTATGCTTTCCTCCCATGCAGAAGCTTTCTGAGTGGCAGCGAACTCTGTCCTGTGCTCTCTGGCCTCTAGAAATCCTCCTCCTCCGACAGTCTGGCCACCATATGTTTTGCCATATCTATCACTCTCTCAAACTTTCCCTCTTTTCTGTATCTCTCCCATCTTTGCAGATGGCTCCACCAACTACTTTCTCAACAATTGTAAGGCCAATCAAGAAAAAAAAAAGTTTAACCAGTACCATTCTTTACAACTAGCCACATTTATCTTTGGGGTTATGAAAAAGAAAAAAAGATAAAAAAACAGACAGATGGAAAGAGAGCAAGAAAACCAACATGCAAGCAAGAACGAACCCCTAACACTTCCATATGTGCTCCTTTAGAAGAGTTTCAAGCTAACTTCCTGTCCTGGTTTGGGGTAAAATAGAGCTGGTTCTGCTTAATGATTTTACTTTTTAGCTAAAGCTCTTCAAATTAACTGCTCTGTCTGAAGTTAGCAGCGTTTTCGTAAACTGTCTGGTGTTAACAGCAATAAGACTTCATGTTCAGAGTTACTGCCAGGGATTGGTGTGCAGACCAAGGCCACTGCTAAGCTTGTATCCCACACGGAGGGGGACAGAGAGTACACTGCAGCTGTGGGGAGGAGCGGACAGAATAACTGACCCCAAGATTCACCAGTAGGGTATTCCATCCCATATCCATCATATCCACTAAAGCTGAAGGATCAGGAGGTACAAGCCCTTCTGTTGGTCCTTCTGTTCTCTCTCTCCTGTCTTCTTCTTCTGGGCTGCTGGCTGCTTCTGCTGCAGTGGCTGGCATCCAACGAGGACTTCATCCATCCTGCCTTTGATTCCAAGCCCTGTGTTCCTGAACTGAATTGTAGAATCCATCTCCTGTACCTAGTCACTGTGGCTGAAGTCCAACCTGGGACCCTTCCCCCGGGGGCTGCTCCCCAGACAGGGGGTGACAGTGACTTATTGCCATCAGGAGGGAGTTGGATTTGGTACTACTTTTGTATATATTTGTACATATTCTATTTTATTATCATTATTAGTTGTAGTATTAAAGCTGTTTTCTAATCAGTAAGTCTCTCTCTTATTTCCTTTCTCTTTCCC
>NW_008627792.1:3210-5363 GCF_000691845.1 Merops nubicus
CTGGGCTGCTGGCTGCTTCTGCGGCAGTGGCTGGCATCCAACGAGGACTTCATCCATCCTGCCTTTGATTCCAAGCCCTGTGTTCCTGAACTGAATTGTAGAATCCATCTCCTGTACCTAGTCACTGTGGCTGAAGTCCAACCTGGGACCCTTCCCCCGGGGGCTGCTCCCCAGACAGGGGGTGACAGTGACTTATTGCCATCAGGAGGGAGTTGGATTTGGTACTACTTTTGTATATATTTGTACATATTCTATTTTATTATCATTATTAGTTGTAGTATTAAAGCTGTTTTCTAATCAGTAAGTCTCTCTCTTATTTCCTTTCTCTTTCCCGGGTGGGGGAGGGGGTTAATAGAGAGTGTCTGTTACAGTTCTGAGGGCAGCCCTGACCCCAAACCGTGGCACTTCCGATCAAATAATTTTAAAATAGCTATTGATATGTCAGCAATCTCAACATCTTACTTTAATCCAGTCATCTTATTTGGAGAGAAGAAGAACAACTACCAGTTTTGTTAGTTTTTTTCAACCTTTAAAAAAATTATGTATTTCTAGCAGTGTAAGGAGCAAAATTTTCCTGAGAAGTAACAACTTCTTCTTCGAAAGAAATTTTCAACTTGTTATTACACATTATTCAACATTTCTGACAGTTTTGAGCTGCATGCTGCTTTGAAGTCTTCACTTAAATTACCCACATTGTCTTGTAAGTTGACAAGTCACTGTTGTTAACCTCAAGCAGTTGCTAAGGAACTTTGTTGCCATCATTCTTTGAATGAATCTCACAAAAAGACTGTGAGAAGTTCCTCTGCAATTCCCTTTACAAGTACCCATCTCTGTACCAGTTATAAAAAGAGACTAAAATAAATAATTTCTAACTTAAGTGGCCCCAAACACATTCCAAGCATTAGGGCTAGAAATGGATTCTCAGTTGAAAATAGTCACAGAAAAGCAGGAAAATAAATGTCTTTAAGCTGAGTAAAGGAGCTCTGTAACTTTGTCCAAATAAGAAATCCATCCCAGAGTGCATCCTAATCCAATTTCAGGTTTGGTTTACTTTTTCATTGAAACAGACCGAAGAGAAAATATCCAACATGTGCTTACACTATTTTTTTGCCTGCTGGTCCAGACATCACTGAAGGTAAACGATGAAAACAGTGAAAGCAGAAGGTTTGAATGATCTTCAGAAGTATGAGAAAACAATGTACAGATCATTTGTAACATGCTTTTATATTATATCATGATTATGGACAAGACAGTACATTTACCAAAACATTTGTAAATGTGAAATTTTGGGATAAAATTAATCTTGGAGAAAGTAGTATAGCATATATATGCCAGTTGGCAATGAAAGAGATCAGCAGAACAAAACATAAAAGAGTCTCATCCAACACCATCACTTAAAGGCTTCAGGAAATGGGGGTGGCTGCTCTGTCATAAATCCCCAGCTGATATTAGAGCACCAATAACAACAGAAAGTCTTTAGGAAAGCTGTTCAGTCTAATCAAGGCCTGATATGATATTTTAATTCACTCTTTATGAATATTCCTCAGGTTCTCTCTTTCTCACTGAAGCAATCTTCATGCAGACACTGCTCTCTCTGCTGTGCACCGATCCAGTTATGCCTCGGAAATGGAATGTATGTGCATTCAAATAATTTTTCACTGGGAAAAAAGTTGCTGCTGTGAATGCCTAGTTTTCCTTAGGATTTTGTTTTAAACATATTTAGATGAACAAGTCATAGTTTACCTATAGTAAGCTGTACATGTCTCATGAAAATACCATAATTTATCTGCATCATTTACCTTTGCTTATCTTACAAATGGCAGTCACAAAAATAAATAAGAAGCTCATTTCTTTTTTTGATGTTGGGAGTTGTCACTGATGTCTTCGTGAGTTTAATCATAGAATAGAATCATATAATCCTTTAGGTTGGAAGAGACCTTTAAGATCATCAAGTCCAACCATAAAGCCATTAGGGCTCTAAAGTTCTCTGCTAAAATAGATCAGAATCTGTCAGGGTTGGAAGAGACCACAAGGACCACCCAGTTCCAACCCCTCTGCCATGAGCAGGGACACCTCCCACTTGATCAGGCTGCCCAGAACCTCATCCAGCCTGGCCTTAAAGACCCCCAGGGATGGAGCCTCAACCACCTCCC
>NW_008627793.1:0-4881 GCF_000691845.1 Merops nubicus
GGTGGGGAGGCGGCGGAGTCGGGTGACGCTTCCCTGAGAGGGGTGTCCTCAGTCGGGCTTGAGTCGAGTTGTTCCTCCACCCTTGTTTGACTCTGGGCTCTGCTGCCATGGGGTAAGCGGCGACTGCAGCTCCCAAACTTAGTGGCTGGCCTAGCACTAAAGCTCCCTCCATAAACCTGAAGTGTTATTGAAGAAGATCGTTACGGTCGGAGCCAATGACAGCGATTCTGGACGACTCCACTGAAGCTTTTGTGCGAGAGAGTGAGTTAACCCGCTGAAGCAATCAAAGAAAACCTTATCTAGAATATGTAGTGATTCACGATGTTTTGGATCAGCAGAAGCAAAGGAGCATGTTCAAGTTCACTGGCAACTTGCTGAGATTTAGAAAGTTTACCGAAGACTTGCAGTTACCAGTGGAAATACACTTGATTCGTGACTATTTAAAATTACTACAAGCTCCTTGTGCAAGAGCCTTTTGAGTAAATACAGTTAACAGCTGATTTTGTAAAGAACAAAAGTGTAAACAAGGTAGGTGTTCCAGGGATGGGGACCTCAAAGAAGGCACAAGGATTAATTATTATTTAGAACTATTAGAATTCTATTATTAATTATAGTGCAGATCCCCATGGTGCTGTAGCAGAAGTCAGTGCTTGAGACATTTATGTGAAAGGGAACCTACAAGAAAGTGCTTTTTATAAGGGCTTGTAGTGATAGGATGAGGGGTAGTGGCTTCAAACTGGTAGAGGGTAGGTTTAGATTAGGAATTATGAAGAAGCTCTTCACTGTGAGGGCAGTGAGACCCTGGAACAGGTTTCACAGAGAAGTTGTGGGTGCTCCATCCCTGGAGATGTTCAAGATGAGGTTGGATGGGGCCTTGTGCAACCTGGTCTTGTGGGAGGTGTCTCTACCTGTGGCAGGGGGGTTGGAACTAGATGATCTTTTAAGGTCCCTTCCAACCCAAACTATTCTATGAAAAATACACACACACTGGGTAGAAAGCTGCCTAAAGGTAGCAGAGACATCAGGTCACTGGAGTGCCTGTGGAGAATGCAAACAATTTCACTTTTCTTGTGTTGTAGTCAAACCATTAATTTGTTAGAATGCACATAAACTCTCAGAAGCCCTGGAGGTGCCTTCATCCAGCTGAAAACTCAATTCTCTCTTGATGGTAGGTGTTTGTAACATTCAAAGGACTGTTTCAATCTTCTTTCAGCAACTGCTCAATCAAAATTAGATAAAACAGTGCCTGCAGCCCTGTTTAGGATACAGTTGTTGTATTCCTTCTTGCTTGCTTTCCTCTTGGCCCTCCCGTTCCTCCCCCACCCAGAGGCTCAGTTTTCATGGGCACAGTGAAGAATGCAACCCTGGAACTCAGAGTCTCAAGGTCTACTTGTCTGCTAAGCTTTTAAGTATCTGCTGCCTTCCTCTGGAAGGTGGGAGGTGTTCTGAGGAGAGCCTTGATTCAAGGCTTTCTTTGCAAGTGGCCTGTTAGGCTTTAGTATCAAAGGTATGAGCTCCTTTTTCCTGCTTTTTTTTTTGTGGTGAAAATGTTCTTGCAAGTTATATTAGTACACGTGTGTGAGATGTTTGTGACCCTCTTCAGCAGAGCTCTCTGTGTTGAGTGCTTGATGACAGTGTTTCCAGATCCAGCAGTTTCAGGCAAAATAGTTGCTCAGTGATCTTTTCTAGTCAGTTCTGGCAAATTATGGGTTTGAATTTGGGAAAGCTCAGCTGGTTGGCTCATTCTTGCAGTCCTGAGTGGACTGCATGAGGTTTGTCTCCATAGTAGACATGGATTAGTCAGAAGAAAAAAAAATTGTCAGTCACTACTTAGCAGGACTTGTTTCTTTTAATTTTTTTTTTCATTTCTTCCTCTACAGAATTTGTTTGGTTAGGAAGCTAGGCCTTATTTTCATGTTTATAGAGCTTGAAACACCTTGAGTTCAGGAGCTTTTTGTAGAGAGCCATGAGGTCTGCAGTTCCCCATGATTTTAGGGCTACTATTTTTTGGTCAGAAAATGAATTCATTTATGTTTGTGTTCCTGGACACTTCTGGAGTATAATAGATCCATTGTATGCCTCACACAGAATACTTAAAAAGTGCAGTTTAATTAAGGATTCTCCATGTAAATATGGCCTGGCTTTCCAGTGTACTTCCTTGAAACAAACCTGTCTGGTAAGCTCAGTTTCCATCTACCAACTCAAGTGCCTTTTCTTATTAAATTTATGAACACTTGCAGGCTTTAGAGGGAGAGGGGAAACTTGGGGCATAGATTTTTAAGTAAATTTCTTGGTAGATATCAAAGGAAGAAATGCAAAACTTCTGAAAACCTCAGAAGAACTTGGTGCAGAACCAAGTTGCAGCTGTTTGAATGGGAAGCTTCACAAAGGTGGCTTTAATCATGATGTGAAACTCTTAAAGTGAAAGCTGTTAAAGTAATTGTAGGGGGAAAATGGGAACAAAAGTGTTCTGTGAATTAGTTCAAGTAGAACTTGCTGGAATGCTACTTTTTTTTTAGGAATGCTGAGAAGAGGAGCAAGACTTCAGTGTCTGTCCACAAAGAACATGAAACTTACTCCAAACCTCTTCTTTATCATTTCAGATGCTGGATGAAAATAACCACCTTATTCAGTGTATAATGGACTATCAGAACAAAGGAAAGACATCTGAATGCTCTCAGTAAGACATTAATCCAAATCTTCTGTGGAGTGGGTGAATTTCCATCTAGATCACCATTGATCCATTGAACTCACCTTGTAGGAGAACTGTGCTGTGAAGAATGAAAAATATTGCCACAGAGGCTACACTTAAAAATTTATGTGGTGTTTTTATTTGCAATATGACTATCACTGGCCACTGCAAGCTGATGAGATGTTGATGGTGCCCATAAAAATGGGGACTGTATAACTCAAGATGTTTATTTTTCCTCTGCATCATCATTACATTTTGGGAGAGAGGTAGTTTTCTTCTCAGACCTTTCCAAATCAGAAAGGAATGGATCTTTATTCTTCCTGACAGCACATTTGAGAGCTACCTACTCACCACTTGTCTGAGAGCAGACATGCTTGTCTTAAAAGTTTGGCTTGACAGAATATTCCATGTGGAATATTCCATGTGGGCTAGATGTTGAGGCTTTGGAATGTGGTTCTTCAGCAGAGAAATCATTCCACAGCAGACTTGCAAAGCTCAGGGTCCTGATGGAATGCTTGCACCCCTCTTGGTCACTAGTCACATACATCTGTGTACTTTGTATCTGGGGACATACCAGAAGGAGCTCTCTTTCACTAGGGTTTGTAATGGAATTACATCAGACAGAGATGCACTCTGTGTGTCTCCTGGTGACTTAGTTTGGGGAAGGAAGAGAAAGAGGTGAGGTGAGTGTCACCCAGCTTTAGATTTTTCATAGCAAGACAAGTTGCAAAGAAGATACAGCCACAGATTTCATGGAGAGATTGGATAATGGGTAAATGTGAGGGGAAAAGCCTTAGGATTCCCACTAATGGTACTCTTGTAAGTCTTCTGAATCTTGTTTTACACAAATTCTTATATGTTACTGTGTTTGTGAACTAAAAATCTGTTTTGCCTTTGTTTATTCTGATAGATACCAGCAGATGCTACACACAAACTTGGTTTACCTAGCCACGATAGCAGACTCCAACCAGAACATGCAGTCTCTACTACCAGCAGTAAGTACAACATAGTGTATCAGTACAAAATAAATTTCATTTGGGCTCCTGGAGGGGAAAAAAACCCCCAAACAATCAAAAAAATCCCACCACAAACAAAACCAAACAGAAGTGTTTGAGGTAATGACTGTTTAGCCTCTGATTTACTGTGCAGTGAGTACATGATGCAGTGTGTGTTCTTGCTCTGTTTGGAGTAATCTCACTGCTTAGGTCTTACTAAAAATCTGTTTATTTAACTGAAGACTCTTATTCTGAATTTAATGCACAGTGCACAGGTTATCTGGCCTGCCTTATAGACAATACTTGCTATCTTTTTTAATCTGGAGTTTTCCTAATCTATTCCTGAACTCTTTATTTTAGAAGATACCTCAAATTTTTGCCCTTTTCCATTATCTCTGGAGCAGTAAGGAAAGATACAACAAACATTACAGGAGCTTGCTATTTGTTTGCCTCTTGTGTTAATCAGAGAGCTTGGGGAGTTCATTGTGAGTAACACAAGGAAGTTCTTTGGGTTTTTTGGTAATAAGGCTTTTCTTGAATTAATATAGCCTTGATTCATTTCTGTAATATGAAGCTAAAAAGAATGTCTATAAAACAGCCATTCCTAGATACTGGTTTTCACCAACTGAAATTGAATTACTTTTTCTTTGCTCTCTGGAGGAGTGTTCTCCAATCATTGCTACTAGAGAAGCCTCCTTCCAAGTTGGTACCTAGAGGACCATAGAAGCAGTGCTTCATTTTGTCCAACCTGTAGTGCCTGTGGAGGCTTCTCTTTTTATAAATCCATGCTTGTAGCTGAGGGGGGGAGGGAAGGAAACCTCTAAGAGGGCTGTGTGTCTTACTCAACTAATACATTTTTGGAGGCTTAATTCATATCCTGGTTCTGATGACAACTGGAAATGAATTTGACCTTACCCTGGTCCCTGGTGAACAGCCCTGCTCTTAAAGTTGAATGTGATGACATTCTCTTCTTAAAAGAAAATGAAGATAGGGCCAGGGCAGACTTTTAGAGATCAAGATCAGAAATGCATTTCAGTCCTAAATGTAAGGAATATTCCACAGTAGTAAGGAAAGGGACTAGTGTGGTTTTGCTGGGGGGGAACAGGAAGGGGGTGAGGGAGGAGGATTCTCTTCCTGACAGGTGATGGAAGGAATAAAAAGGTAGCTTTTTGGGTTTTCTTTCAAACTAAAATA
>NW_008627794.1:0-2530 GCF_000691845.1 Merops nubicus
GAATCTTCAACAAGATGCTTCATCCTGGTATTGTATGGTTGATACTTCTTATAATATGCTTTGTCCTAATAGTTGTGATGTATGGTAAACTTTGGATAATGTTAAAGCATTTGGCCAGATTAACCCCAACAGATTATGAAGATTGGAAGAAGCATAAACTGAGATAACAACTACAATGAGGAAAATATTTTGCCAAATCATTAGGAAAAAAGGCATTTTGTCGAAATGTGGTCTATATAACTGGTTGCAAAAGAATTCGCAAGGTTATTGAAAAAGGGGTTGAAAAGGGACTGAATAGGGAGAAATTGGCTAACAGAAATGTGCTTAATATTAGAGGTTTAAGGAGAAGCTAACAGCCACAATAGCTTAGCCAAATAAGATGATGATGAACTAGCATTTATACAGGTTGTATAGATCTTTGTACATAGGAACTGAAGCAAGAAGGAGCAACGATTGTCTTGGTCTCAGAACTAGAAATAACTGGTTAGATAGACCACTATTTCCTCTTCTGCAAGCCAAATCAAAGTGAGCATGCACAGACAAAGAGAGGTCAACTAGCGAACACCATGATGAAGAAGAGCAACACCAGAGCGACTGCAGTTATAACTTTAGGACGCTGGATGACAGCAGAGACCGAGAAATCACAAGCTGATATGAAGAGGAAGATTTTATAATGACTCTGGGGGAAGGGGTTGAGCTTTCTGGGAATTGTCATGAATATGTATGTTTAACTTGCATAAAAGTTTAGCGTTTAACTTTCAGGGGCGTGCATGTTAGGCGGAGCAATCTCCTGTGCGCCTAGCGCTGCAATAAAGAATACTTGCTTAACAGTAAGAGGTTTTGCTGTTGAGTGAATTTCTCCATTTTGAGTTTCATGGGACCCGCTGGTCCTGAAGTCTCTCTCAAAGGTGCCTGAATTACTGGTTCCTGTACTGATGCAGTCCTAGATATAAGGTCTTGTGCTCTGGTTTTAGAAGTTGAACTAAAAGGGTCTCTATGCCTTCATTTTTCAATATCAAGTTCTGTTTTCCTTCCGTTTCCTCTTTCGGTTCCGGGTGAAGGGGGGGGAACTTAAAGGGGCCACTTCAAGTTTTTCTAATGGAAGTGGTGACCCTGCCTGTTCTTGATCTTGTTGTCCCCTTCCCCATGGCCCTATAGGAGTACAAAATCCTCCATTCTATCTGCATCCTCTTTATATTTTAGGCATCCTTTTCCTACTGAACAAGACAAACACCTCTTTATTTTACCCACTCCTGCTTTACGGTTATCTTTCTCCAGGGTTAGCATGAATGTGTCAAGGGGAGCTAAGTTAACGCCACAATCCTTCTGCATCTCAGGGCGGCTGCGGAGAATTAAAAACATGTCTACGTAGACCACTTCCTCTCATTTGCTCTCTCTCTCACCTTAAAAATAACATGACTTGTAAAAGTGAAGTGCTAGGGTTAAACCCTCATCCCTGAATGAGGGTTGGCATATGGATGATGCCCATAACAAGGTAATAAAGACCTTCCTGATTGGCTTTCACCCAAGGTCTGGCCAGCCTTGGGTGGGACCTGATTAGGAGATCACCACCAGGTGTCCTCACCTTCCACATTAACTTTGAGGTGGGGCAAGAGGCCACCTCTATAAGAGCTGACTGCTTGCAGTAGAGGTTAGAGGTTTGTTTGTATGGGGGTACTGGTTATTGAAGGGGCTCCCTGACTCTCCATAGCAAGTGGAGTTCCCAGGATGGCAGAGCAAGATCATGAATTTCTATCTGGGCAACTACTACATAATTGAACTGATTGTCTGGATGATTCTCTCTCCCAAAGCATGGTTCCTTGGCCAGCTTGCTCCTTTCTTCACATCCTTTGCTGTGAGTGCGTACATTGACTTGTTCTTCCCTTCAGTTGTCTGGCACTTTAGATTTCTGGTGTGTGATGTGGCAGTGGAGGGATGAGTTTGGCTGCTGGTCTGCCTGTTAATGGTGTCATTCTATTCTATTCTGTTATTCTATATTGTGCAAGTGGCCAGCAGAAGAAAAAGGGTATTATAATTTAGGGTCACAGTTGTTGGCTATTTCTCTCCATTGTCTAATTTATATAGTGGCCACCATTAGGTGCAGTTTTTAATGAGGGTATTTCTGTCCATGTTTCCCCCTGAGGGTCCTCCAATGTCTTTCCCCAGTGTGCTATAACGCATCTCAGAGGGCTGTTTTATTTGTTCTTTCCTTGGCTTATTTCCCATTATTATTATTTTCACATCCCTCACCTGGCTCTGGCCACTCTTGTCACTGAGAAATGGAACTGTAGATTAGATCTCCACACTGACTTTGTACTACTGTATGTCTTGGGTGCGTCTGTATCTCTCAGGCCTTTCACACTGTTTGCTTTGTCTGTTGCTAACCACATCCCTTGCAGGATGGTGCAACTGCAGCTTGAAACTCTGCACTTGCTTCGTGTTAATAATAAATTGCAATCATTCACTCATTCATAAACCTTTCACACAATGTTATAAGTTTTCACAGTTTAAAGAACAGAGATGACAATGC
>NW_008627795.1:0-2135 GCF_000691845.1 Merops nubicus
ACCCCCCCCCCCTCAAGCCAGTACACATTTAAGTGATTATTTCTTTATTTTTGTTTCATTTTCATTAATTGGAAGTTTTGACCTTGCCTAGTAGAATACTACAGTACTAGAGACCACCCAGATTCCTCAAAGAAAGATTACTAGTATTTACAGTTTTGAAGAACTCCTTTCTGATGCTCTAGGCTAGTGGGTCATACCAACAAAAGTCTGTGAAATTAGGCTTGCAACTGTCTGTACATCTACAGAGTTCATAAATTCATTTGATTATGTCATATAGTTAAATATATTTTAAAGAGCTGACAAGAGTACATTTTTTCAAAATCAGGAAACAATTGTCTTTTTTTTTATTATCGTTCCTCCCAACAATAATGAAAAAGAAAATCTAGTAAATATTAGATAACATTTTAGTATATCACAGGCTTTGTTTTGGTTTATTCTGTTAGGAATCTCCAAGAAATATAAAGCCTAAGAAATGAGAAAGAGATTGATTAACCAGTCTGCTTCATTTATTATTGACGAAGAAGCTATTTTCTATTGCATCTTAGTTAGAAAAAGGAATGTATTTGCTTAGAGTACCCTGAGGAAATCTCAACTCATTCAAGGCAATTACATTTATATTTGTTTAAATTATGTGAACATTAAAAATGCTGCTTTATTTGCCAGTTTTGTAAAATAACATGTAACAGATGCTTTAGAGCTGATTGTTCTGTTTATTTGAAGGAAATAAGTAATTTTTATTTCATGTATTTACAAGAATGCACATATATATGAGGTGTATTCCATGAGTGTTTCTGCTTATATTTCTCAAGTTGCCTAGGTTACGACTGGGCTACAAGATGTGGTTTTGTTGTTTTGGGTTTTTTTGTTTGTTTGTTTGTTTGTTTATTTTTCTCTTAACCAAAATAGCAGTAGTTTGGTACAGGCTCCAAAGGCTGCAAATGCCTGAGCCATAGCCAGGCCAAGAACTCCTCTAGGAAACTCACAAAGGAGCAGAGCACAGTAAGCACTGATGAATATAAGCTTGGAACACTTATCATGCAATTAACACATGAATAGTGAATGGTTTCTCCTTGAATCATTTATCAAAGAATGAAGGAAGTTGTGGGCTTTGTGCAAACCTCTCCCATAGTGCACAATTTGAGTACAAGCTAACCCCCTTTACCCCATGTATATGACAGCCTAAGTGAACCTAGTTGGAGCTCCCCCTGCTAGGCAGTGTAGCTGCATGGTGGTGATCTCCTCTTGAGGTAAAACAGCTCTGAGGGTTGCTCCATGGTGCAATGAAGTCTTTCACTAATGACAGATCACTGGATGAGCCAAATTTGAAATCCCCCTGGATGACAACTGTACTGCACAATGGGCAACTCTCTGTTACCCTGAGCAGGGAGGGACACCTCTCAATATTGAAGTATTAGTCATTCAGTCTAAATATGTTATTTTAAAGTCTAATTAATTATACTGCTGTGTGATTTAGTATGCTGTTTATTAGCTTTACTAATTTAGCATGGGTAGCTAGATTTGCTGAAGCCCTAGGTTCAGCTGTAAACTTTCACCTAGGTTTACTGAATGTGTACCTACTTAAGCAAAACAGGGCTTCTAAAGCCAGCTCAAATCAGAAGATGAGGAGGTTAGAACTATCAACAGCAGCTGCAACTACACAAGACAATAGCCTGTCTGGAAACAGTGAAGAAATCCAATCAGAAGTCAGAAGATCTCACACCAGAATCAGTATTGTACCAAAGTCCTTCTCTCGAGGCATCCCTCTCGAGCTGATCCTGCTGCTGTACCACTCTATTAAATTATTTATTTTTATTAAAAATTTGCAGTGAGAAAGGTTTGGAATTTTACCATGTGTTCTCTGAAGATTTTCTCCCTGAATGTGCTCTTGTATTGAAGTTCATATTCAAACTTTGGTGGAGTAGTTTCCATTTTGACCACTTACATGTCTCAGATACAAAACTGGCCAAATACTGGAGAAAGAATCACTTAAAAATTGATGGGAATTTCCACATTTAGAATCTTTGTCAGCTCTGGGTCCCGGCGGAGCCGAGACGGGGACGGACCCTGGTTCCTGCCTGCACCCCCAACCTGCCAGCACAAAGGGAGAAACGGCTGGACCAGCCCCCCCCCCGTCG
>NW_008627795.1:2423-12040 GCF_000691845.1 Merops nubicus
TTTTGGGGTCCCTTTGGGGTATCCCCCCCTTCCCCTGTTCAACCCTTTTTGTAATAAACTGTTCATTTGCTGCTAATTTTGTTCAGTTTTCCGTCACCTTTGCTGAACCTGCCCCTGAACAGGAAAAGTGGTTTAAACCACCACAAACTGTTATCCATATTTTCCTATCTAATATCACTGGGACAGCTCTTCCTTCCTTGGCTATGGTTCCTCACTTCAATGGAATTTTATTAGCATACATTAATCCCTTATATCTTAGCTGTAGCTGTATCTCCTCATTTATATTTATTACTTGCTTTATTTATATAAGGTGAAGTGTTGTGTTCATGCTGTCCCCTCCTAGAATACTAATTGCTTGCTATATTTTAGACATTTATGCTTTTCAGTATCTAACAATACACCTGAGAAGAAAGGGGGTTTTGTTTGCTTACTCTTTCATCATTTACACAAGGATGGTCTATGTTGAGCTGAGGCAAAAGAATAAGATCATTCACACCCCATGGTGACTCTTCCTCCCATGGAGGCAGAAAATAAGGCAGAAGAGGAAAAGACTTGAAAAATCTTCTCCTGGGGTCTGTGGACACTGAATAACCCAATGGTAGAGAGTCATAATTTATGATAACGTGAATGCAAACAGAAGGTGATCTATGAATGTCATACTATTATCCTTACTATTCTTCATTATTAATAAGAATGATATTAACCTCTCCCATCAGTAGGGTTAAACCTTACCATCTATAGACCTATAACACGGGAAGCTGTAATAACATTTCCCTTATTCCCACTTCAGACAGACATTTCTCATTAAATTTTAAATTCTGTTTCAATTCTACCAGTGAAATTAACATTTATATAGATGACCCACACTTTTGGTACATTTTATAACCATACAGTCAATGAATAACAAATCTAGAAACATTATTTTATGCCACTGTAAAATTCAATCAACCAAACAGAAGTTTGTTTCAAATAAATGTTCTTTCACTTTGTTTAAAGAAACACTGTGCTGCTTTACTTATACCCTCCCTAGTGAAAAATCAGCTTGGAAGTATATCCTCCAATAGAGACTGTTGGAGGTTGAAGACCTTTTTCATGATTAAGAATTTTTAAAATTTTTTTCCAAAACAGATTCCTATCAGAGAATAAAGAGCCCTTGTTTAAACACACACGGACTAGTGACTTACATAATACTCTAGAAAGAGAGTAGAACTGATCTCAAAGGAAACCATTTCTCAGCTTCCCTAGTTTTGGGTGAGTAGGGAAAAGGGATGGCATACCACCTGTAGAGTACAAGGAAGGATATACTAAATATCTGTCTAATGACTTTGTGCTGATATATGCTGATTCACTGTGAGAATTTTAATTGCATGAGTTGATAAAACTTGAAATTGCAAGGAATAATGGCAGAAGTAGCTTTTCAACATGCATCTTCAACCTTTGCACTTCTTCCCATGGGGTCTTTTTTCTAACATCTCTAGAGCCCCTGTCCATGTTTGATATAGTAATTTACTCTACTTTTCAGGAACCTTAAATTAATAATCTTGAGTATTAATTCTGCCCCACACAGTGTACCTGGACCCCAGATCTCTTCTAACTCTCCAGAAGTGAGAAAAGGAATTCTCTCCTATAGGAAACAACTTGAACTATGAGAGGAATAAGGAAGTTCCATGCAATGTTCCCCTTGCACCAGAAACTTCCTGACGTTTTCCATAGAGAGGATCTACGTGAATCAGTATTTCCTTTTCATTGTCTCTTTGTATCAGTCTTTTCTCAAGGTCAAAAATGATGTCAGAGTCCCTGGGTGAGTTTCCATTCCTCCTTTGGGAGAAGCAGTCAGACAACATGGGCTGAAGTAGCTTTGTAGCTACTGATGCTCCAATGAGAGTCGATTTGGCAGTGGCCAGATGGATGCAGAATGGATGTTATCCAATGCAGCAAGCTGCCATGAGAAAGCAGCCAGAGTTGCCTTTCTTGCCATGTTGCTGATAGGCTAACAATGAATGATAAGGACACAAGCTGTCAAGATGGGTGCAAATAGACAGGGCACTCATTAAATAAAGTCATGTTGATACTTATAGCACCCTGCTGTGAGTCATTGTATAGATAAATGAACAGATACAGGGGCTGGCAGATGGTGAATGATGCTCACATAATTGAAAAGTACATTTGAAGCCTGCTGAGAATGTTCCAGCAACAATTTTATGATTTCATTCAGCTCTGAGGAACAATGAATGATTGGGGTTTTTCATAAATTTCACATTTGCTGTTGCATTTTTCACATGAATATTATAGATGCCTCTGTGTGTAATCTGAAGTTGTTATTTCTTACTAAAATAATTTTCATATTCTGTAAAGGGAATTATCAAATGCAGTTTTTTGAAATTTCATCACTGCCTTCTACAAAATTAACTATCTATGCAATGATCATAGTTATAAACATAACATCAAAATAAATGAAACTCAATTTAAATTAATGCTGCAATTCGCTAAAGATAATTCATTGTCTGTTTCCCCAAAACATTCTGTCAAACATTTAAAAAAACAAAGCCAGCAGAGCCAGAGCATTTACTAATGAACAAGAGAAATTATACTATCCAATTTTGCTTAAGGCAGTGGAACAAATCGATACCACTTTATCAAAGATGCTTGGATCGAACTGCCTTCTAGATGGAATGTATTATAAATATTAAAATGCTTGCTTAAATAAACTCTTAAAATAATTCTTCAGCTTTTTCCCTAAGAAATTATTTATGCAATTACAGTATGCAAGTAAAATGCATATTATGGAATCAGAAGGAATTTGATGCAAATAAAGAAATAGAAAATAGCTCAGAATATTCAAAGCTGATTGATGACTTTTTTTTATTTTTTTTTAAGGAAACCTTTGATGTGTTTTCAATGTATGAGCAGAAAAAGAGAAGCCAGCATTCAGGTTGTAATGGAGGGCCTACACAAGGATAACACAGTGATCAGGGTCAGAACATCTGAGAGTTGTTTTTACTTGTGTAGTTTGCATTTTTTGGTACCAATCATGTCTCATTTACTCATGGAGCATCAGTCTGTGTAGACTTGATCTATTGACCAAGTGTCTTACTAGTGCTTTACATGAGTTTTGGAAGTACTGTGTTTGGTTCCTTTCTCATTCAGAAGGAAAAATGTCCTTGAAATAGCTCAAAACTGGCACCCTTCCTCCTCCCAAATAATTCATTTACACAGTGTTTTTAATCCTTAATAGTTGAGCATGCTCAAAACCTATGGCTGGTTTTTGAAAGATTGGTTTAGGATACATCTGATTTTAACATGTCAACAAATAGGTTTAAAATTTTAGGTAACTCTCAAACACGCTTTTTACTGCTGAGTGTATGTATGTATCCATCTTTGTCTAGTGAGAGGTGGGTTCTGCAGTCTCCAGGATTTACTTAGTTACCATGCCTGCTTGTGAATTTCCAGATAATGTTGCATAAATCTTACAGGCTGGACTTCACTGAGGACAGAATAACTACAGTATCAGAAACACCACCTTAAATTCTGTGTTTGTCCAAAACCATGGGAGTTGGGAGTACAGACAACTGAGGATCAGTCCCTGGCAAAGGAGGTCAGGACTTTCTTCTCTGTGAGAAAACTAGAAATCAGAAATAAAAACAGTACACTAAATATATTTTAAAAACTCAACCAATCAAACAAATCCCAAAAGCCACACTTTAAGCCATATAATATAGTAAGAAAGCACGTTTAAAAATCATTGTTGATTTTTATGGTTGTGTTTTGATTGTACTGGAAAAATCAAATAAACAAAAATAGAAACCCAAATACAAAAAGCTTTCTACAGGGCAGCTGGTGCTTCCAGTAGGTATCTGAAGGGGTCACTGCTTTATAATCAGAATTCCATACCTTGTCAGGTAGTAAAATATTACTCAATTGAATCATATAATTGGAAGCTGAGTAAAAAAATTAATGAGGTGGAGTATTAGCAGGCATCTGGTACAAGAAATAAACATCCACATACGTAAAACCATTCAGAGAGTATTGACACATTTCTGTCCATGAATCTAAAAAGCAGAGTAGATGGAAATGCACAGGCATACAGCTGTGATAATGAGAGAAACCCATCCACCACCAGATAAGTGCACTGAAGGAGTGACATGAAAAAGGAATATTTGAGATTTCTACTGATTTGACTCAGTCACATTGTGCCTTCTCTGTGATGGAATGACATTCATTTTAGGAATGAGAACAACAATTAAAGAACAGCAAATATCAGGCAGGACAACGTATTCTCTTATGGATTTCTCATGAGCAGTGATTTATGGTTGATAATTCATGAACATACAGTAATTAATGAATATGTTGTCATTTGCCAATATCTGTCCAAATTGTCATAAATAACTGTGTAAATTGTACTGAACCAAACTCAGTGTTGCTTTTCTTGAAAGCAGTAAAGAGAAAGATAGCAATGTGGTGAGTTTGTGGATCATTTCCTACTACTCCTTCAGCTGTGCTTGGGAAGAACAACAAGTGAAAAAAAAGCCATGCAATACATACTGATGTAAATAACAAATGCACCTGGCTGGTGGATGACAAATGCAGATAAATGTAGACTGAAGAGTTTGGATCAAAAAAAAAAAAAGAGACTGTGCATCACAGCTAGATGGAAAAAAAAAGCTAGAATGCACAACATGAATTGAAGCATAATTTTTGTTAATGAAGTTTCATTCACATCACTAAATACACTACTCATCAGTAAGAGAGAGGATCTGAAATGAAATAAACGCCTAGGCAGGACAACCTTTAAAGATGGTTGACAACAATGAGGTTTCTAAGTCTGTATATAGATCAAAGGACAAGAGACTTAATAGCAAGAGTGATGAGTATTTGGCAGCTTCCGTTCAAGTAACCTCAGATGCTTAACCCTACATTTGGCACAGACATGTATGCACGTGTGTGTATTATATGCCCCAATCTTTCCAGATAGAGAAACAGATTTCATGGGGAAGTAGTTCAGCACAGATTTAATCAACTTTGCTACACCCTGCATGATATAGCACACTTCTAGAGGTGTCTGTGGGCAAGGAAAACTGTTCAGATAGTAGTAATTATACAATGTTGTTTTACAGTTGTTATTACCTCAAATTTAACTTCAACATAACTGCCCATCCATGTTCTGTGCTAGTTGTTTTACAGATGTAGTTGTAGTTGTGGAGTCTCCTGCACTGGAGTCATTCAAAACCCGCCTGGACGCCTTCCTGTGCGATGTACTCTGGGTGACCCTGCTCTGGCAGGGGGGGTGGACTGGATGATCTTTCGAGGGCCCTTCCAACCCCTATGATTCTATGATTCTATGATTCTATATATATGTATGCATACACACAGTACATGCTATACTATATTAAAAACTGTGTGTACTATATTGTATAACAAAATCAGTGAGTTCAGAATGATGATTTTGCTGAAAGTTGTTCCTTTTTCTTCAAACGATTCTAATGTTCATCAAATATTCTAAACAAACCATTTTCACAACAGAACTGTTTGTGAACATAAGTTAAGTGCTTCTGACATATAACTGCCCTTTCATATATATTTTTACTCAGATGTTTTGATATCTTAGCCTTTCTTAAGAAAGAAAGTGAGGAAGATAGCAGGATTTTGTTATAAACAACTAAAAAGCGAAAGTTATTTCTTTTTCTTTCTTATTTCAGTCAATAAGCTCTTACATTCCAAACTTGTCAGAATTTCCAGAAATATTTAATATTAGTAGTAAGAAAGAGAAATCAAGTAGTGTAGAGTGATTTTGTCCATAAGCACCTCACAAACCCAAACCTTTCTCCCTAGACAGTGAGAACCTTCAGCTGAACCTCACCTAGCAGGTTAACAGTAATGTTAACACAAACACATCTCACAAACACAAAAACATATCTCTCACAAAAACACGTCTCACAAACGTAGGCTTACCCAAGACCAGAACAAAGAGGAATTTCACCAGCTGAACTAATCCCTGCTCTCTGCATAGTTTTTTTCCCAGAGTAATTTACCTTTTAATTCCCAAGTCCAACATGTATCTTACCTTGTCCCATCTGGAGGATTCTCTTTGGAAAGTGAGGGTTGTGTTCACCAAGCTGCCTCTACCTTTCACTTTCCAATTCTCTATTCTACTTCCATCTGTCACCTCATTTACCCTCAAGTCTCTTATCTGACAGGATACAGTCTTCAATTAACCACCTTACTTTCTGCCAGCAGGCTGGGTATGTGAAATCATCTGCTTAGAGAAGATCTGCAGCTTTTTTCAACCAAGCAATACTTCTGAGATCACTGAACTTCTGTGTGAATTAATATAATTCACTAACATTTTGCTTAATCCACCAAATGAACTCATTTTTTTAAATTAGTCGGAGTCCACATCTCTCATTTAATGGCCACGTTAGAAATGTTGATCTCTTTTTTTGGGAAATAATTTTGGTAAATATTTTGGGAAAAAACATTTGCCTTCCAACTTGTAAGTCCTCCTTCAGGAACTGGAGGCTTCCAGCATGCCATGGTTCCACATAAGGGTAAAGAGGGAAGTATGTAAGCAACATGTATGCTATTCATAAGGCTAGTGAGAGGAAACAGGATATTGTCTAGGGGAAAATTAGTATGTTAAAAACTAAGATAGATTTCAAATATTTCTATGTCATCATAAAAGTTTGACAGATTCACAGAACTACATCTGTATATAGTCACTGTGTAAGTTGTGTGTATATCTAGATAGACATAAAACCTAAATTGCCAGATATATCCTCTAACATAGAATCAGCTTAAATTCCCATCCATCTATAGATGTCACAATATATTAATCACTGGGACTGAATAACTATCATCTCTCTAATTGGACGTCTGGCATAATAGGCAGGCGTATTTTCATTTAGCCACTGAGGCCTCAGCAAATTACATCTCAAGCTTTGGATTTTGGAAGTACTTTTACTGAAATCCAGCCCTTTTTGGTAATGATTATATGTTAAAGCATAATAAAGGAGTGTCTTCATAGTTCAAATAGGGAGGTGAGGTACACTGTATGGAAACATTAAAAGTATTCATCTCTGAATGTCACTCAGCTACAAAGCTCAACAACTGCACAGACTAGCCCAAACAGCAACGTAGGGAGTAATACAAAATCCTGATATTGGACAGATTTGGAAAGGCAGTTGGCTACTGCAAAACCAAATTACAACTGTTCTCTGACTCTTACCACAGAGTAATCAGAGAAATCTGTGGGACAGTAGAAAAAAAAAGTATATATGTATTTCTTCAAACAGCTATGAGTTCAGAAAAGCATGGATGATATGCTGCTCCTCCAAAAGGTACACATCTTTACAAATCCATGGTCATTTACAGAAAAAGATAAAGCTTTGGAAGGACATCTACAGACAGTATGTGTGTAGGTACATATTATGTATGGTTTATCTGACCAAACAAAATACTTTATATGCATGCTTAGCTTACACTTGAATGAACTATCAGTTGACTTCTATTGACTTCACTCATAGCTGAAATTAAGAATACACAGATATACTTTCCTGGAGTCTTTATTCAAGTCCTTTTATCACAAGCTGTATGCAACCACCATTTTTAAAATCTGGATTAAAACTAGGCAACTAATGTAGCAAAGCAATAGCCTCATCAATACAGCTGCCATTATAATCAATGGAGAAATGATTCCTACCATTTTTCATACAAATATCTCTTTGAATAGCAATATTCCATGATCATGACTTATTGAGATTTAATGTGAGTTCTCTTGATTTCAGCATGGTGAAATCAATAGAATAGGGTGAAATCACCCATGGTGAGAAATGAAAACAAAAAGGAGAAGAGTGTTATGTGGGTACTGGACTAAATTTCATGCTGAAGTCAATGAGGTTATATGTGGTATAAAGCCAATACAGAATTTAGACTGTATAATTTTGAGTAATTAGAAGTACTCAGACTTGCATGGTATCAGTCTTCTATTGATTTTGTCATTGCCTTATTATGGGTGTTTTAATAGCAATTATATTTCCTGTCAACCTTTCTTTTTTTTCTCAGTATCTAAAATGTTGCTTCTTGATTAGTCCACAGGAAAAATCAATCAAATCTCTACACATTGCACTTCCAAGCTCATATTCAGTTACCACATATGAACTAATTGAACACTGATCAAGCTACATCAATATGTAGAAGGCAATTTTTATTTTTTTTTGTTTTATATATCACTATCTTTCCTGGTCATTAAAGGTTACATTTTAGTTCATTTATCACAAGTTTAAATCTCTCCTGTAGCTGAAAAAAAAAAAAAAAAGTCCTTTCAAATTTGATTTAATTAGAAACTCATAGGACCTTTTACATCCTTTTGTCTATTTTCTGCCATTCATGCTCTGCTAGTGCAGGAGTCTTTCCTACACAGTAGTCCAAAGTACTTTTTCCAGTGTGATTTTAATAGACTGAAACAACAAAGAACAATTATTTTTTCCTTGTTGCCAGAAATTACCTTCCATCATTCCCATTCTGTTAGTACAGACTTCCTCCTCACTTAATAGTTTGTCTGTCCATCCAACAAGGAGTTCTACTTGTTTGGTTTTTTTTTAAATGAGGAAATCCCTAGGGTTTTTTCTCTCACATGAGCTTTCCTGTCACTGTCTATAGCAGTTGAACTTACTATATGTCTATTGCTAAGTGTCAAATAATTTTATCTTAAAACCAGCGACTCACAGTTTTGAGAAAAGGCATAGTCAAACTTACTTACAGTCTCTGTAGAACCAATTACCAAATGATAATTTGGTAAAAACAATAATTATTATTTCTGCTCAGCTCTAGGGTTATCATGGTAAAATAATAAAAATCATGAATATCATCACTATTACTGTTATTAAAAATAGAAAAAGTTAAACAAAATAGTCAACATTAAACAAAATTGAAGGCCTGTTTCATACCCTGGATTAAATGACTAAAAAATATGAGTGCCTTATCTGGGAGTGAGAGGGAGGAACCTGACTTGCCTCCCATATAATGATCACTAGAGACAGCTAAAGGAAGAAATAGGTAAATATTCTTTACATCAGTTAACTCTGCCTTATGTGGACTAGATACCCTGAATCTCATAAGAGGAGTAGGAACTGTAACCTATAAATAATTCCTAAAAAAGAGACAGCCGTTAAGTCAGTTACCAAGAAAAAGGCACCTAAGAAGTTGCCTTGAAACAGGCAAATTATTGAACAGTGGCAGCCCTGGATTTCAACTCAATTGCCCTGTTCCTTTCTTTTCACCAAATCTCAGCTTATGCCTCTAGTCTGAGCACACACGGTTACTGAACACCTTAATTTTTCACAGGAATTTGTTCATATTTTATTCGACAACTTCAGTAACTGACATCAGCTTTATCTGGAGGTTTTAAAATCAGTCTTTTGGAGTGATTTAAACATTTTTTTCTCAAAATTCCTGTTACCTTTTAAATAATAGCTGTATTTTTTTTTCTTTTACTTTTTTCATTTTCTCTGTAAGCTTTTACGTTTTGCTTGGGTTTAATAAATGCTTAATTTTCTTTTATTTCACAAAAAAAGATGTTGGGTTCTTGCACAAATCCTCTCCACTTATGACACAGTTTTAGC
>NW_008627795.1:12071-14005 GCF_000691845.1 Merops nubicus
GAAAGAGTGCTCTGGGTTTGCTGTGCTTGGAAGGAATTTGCTTAAGCCTTGCCAGGTAATTACTTTCTCCAGTTGGTGTCAATATTCTTATGCTAATAACCAGTTGTATTATCAAATGACCTCAATATAGTTTTCATAAATCATGTAATTATTCATCTTCAGGTGTGTTAAGAAATTATTACATTAAGGTCATATAAAGATACACAGCATTTACAACATGTCTTAAAAAGCTTTTGTCATCTTAGCCATAAAGAAGAATCAAGATTTATTATGTATTACTAGTCAAATAAAAACTAACCAATGGTTTTATTATGTTCTTTTATTGAAAATACTTTTTTTATGATTCAGAGGTCTTTACTTGTGAAAGAAATAGAAGCCAGTTCTTTTTGTAATACCATTTACAACTCTTCTTAGAATCTCCATACAATTATGTTTGCTTGTTCCTCAGTAGAATACCTCTACATTGTTCTGACCTAAAGGTATCTATGCAGGTATTTCCAGGCATTAATAGTCAAGGCATGTTCAATTAAATAACAACTGGCTCTTTATTCAAAAGAATTGAGCATATTTCTGGTTATACTGCAAAAAAGTTTTGTGAACCGTTTTTCCTAATTTAGGTAGGTGATACAATTCAGTGCATGATTTCTACTCCCAGATCTGTCTGGCTAGCAATGTGATTTGAGTCGAGTGGCACTGCCACTAACTGGAACTGAATCCTGCATTTGCTGCCCAGGAAAATCCTATTAAAGTCAGTGATGCAGAATGAAGCCCAGCACGATCATTTCACTACACATTTTTTTATATACATTTCAAAGCAATTCCCACAGAATTTGCAGTCAGGGGATATAGTGCTCTGTGATAGTTCCTTAGTTAGGATTTGTTTTCAGTTCTTCTTTGGTTTATATTTCTGTGGAATCAAGAACAATTCCTCAAATCAATGTTAAGTTGTTTTATGACTATTCAGGAAAGCATATCTCTGTATTCTTAATTTCAGCTATGAGTGAAGTCAATAGAAGTCAACTGATAGTTTATTCAAGTGTAAGCTAAGCATGCATATAAAGTATATAAAAGTTGTTTTATGACATACAGTAGTGGAGTTATTTTATTTTTTCAGCTAATATGATCAGTTAGTCCAATCTCAGTTGACTCACTAGGTAATCTTGTCTTTAGTTCTTGGGCTTTAAATTTTAATAGCCAGTGCTGACCTCTGTGGAATTGTGATCTGCAGAGCAGGATGGCACGTTTTGCTGAGCATGGAAAAAACAGTGTAGTCAGTGAGATTCTTGTAAGCCTGAGAAAATTCACAAAAGTATCTATCAAATAGCAAATGTTTATAGCTAGTGGCTTCTGTTGGCTGCTCACCTGGACAAATGAGTAAACATTGGTCAAACTTTCTCGTAACAACTTTGTGAATTACGCAGAGCGTGTGGACAGCATATGGACAATAACTGTTATCCAATTAGCAGCTCAGCTGAGGCGTGTGAACAGGCTCATTAACCCATGGGGCTGGGGGGGCTGTCTCTTGTCGACTATAAAAGGCTGTAAAACTTTGCATGGATTTGACTGCAGACCCCCTGGAGTGCATCTCTTCTCTCTGGAGCACCTTCCCGACAGATCTCTGTGCTTAGTTAGTTCTTCATAAAGCCCATTTTGTGGGAGAAATTCACGGACTTCCTTTCGTTCACGATACAAATAATGAGATAGTTTCTGTTTAAATTTTTGTGATAGTGCAGTGCACACACACCTACTGCCAGGCAACTTATACAAATTACTACAAACATAACAGTAAATGTTATTTTAACACTTGTTTCGGACTCCAACATAGAACTATATTACATATTTTATTAACTCATTGTCATGGTTACAGGGGCTGGGACCAGTTTATCCTTATGTGGGTAGAACCAAAACTGTGTATTCTATACTCTCTCTTGTCC
>NW_008627795.1:14294-22726 GCF_000691845.1 Merops nubicus
GGATATAAACTGGGGTTCAGGACAGCACAGGGGGCCCTTACCCCCTGGATTTCCAGAGGACAAGAGCTACCAGATCTTTTCTATGAGATCACTGCTTCATCTGGACTGCTACCACCACCCTAACTACAGAGTATCAGGTTGTATTCTGACTCTGCCTGTGGTTTTCCTTTGTATTATTGCTTTTATTTTTTTTTTTCTTATTAAATTGTATTTCTGACTTGGAGTCTCTCACTGGTTTGTTTTCAAACCATTACACTCATTTACCACCAACTAAGTTATATTATTCGCTAATTCACTGAACATGTGTTAGGTAGATTTGGCTACCACTTTAAATTGACTCTTATCTGAGCCTAGTTTTTTGTTGTTTTTTTTTTTCTTTTTTTTGCAAACCCACAGAATTTAGTCCATCTGTGGTTTTATGAATGAAAAATAAACCTCAGAGATATAGAAAAGCATCAACTCAAAGGGTAGGATCTGCCTCTGTCCTTCTCACACACAATACCTTATTATAATAAGTAATTGATTTCTCATTGCCATTGTTCAATAGTTTTGATTCACAGCCCATTAAGGTTAATAGAAGGAAAAGACTCATGAGTGAAACCTGAACTTCGTTTAAGTCTCACATTAACTCTGTGGGACTGGGATGTTGAAAAATGTCAAAGTGGAAGAAACTAACTAAGACAAAGCACTTTGGGCTTGAATTTTGGTGGCACACAATCTGACATTCCCAAGTTTTGTTGAAAACCCTCAGCAAAAGGGAAATCAGCTAAGACTTCTAACAACCTACTACTACCAAGCATTAATTGTAAAGCCCTTTGTTAATGCAAGCTTGCCTCATTTCAGGTTGTCTGTCAGCAATAAACAAGTCATGCATGCTACTGTTTAATACATAGATATTTTAGGGACTGTCATCTCTGATAGTTGGTTCTGTCTTAATAAAGCCTGAGCTCACACCATTAAAGAGTATCACGATTTTATGGCCCATAAAAAGAATTTGTAGGGGTTGTTTTTCTGCTTTCTCTTAGATGAATTGAGTTTTTATAATTTCATATGTTTTTTTCATAATGTCTGGCAAATATGTTTTTAATAGCAGCCCTGGACTGTTTGAAGGGTAGACACTGTGATCCACAAATACATCAGACACTTCCATGGCCCTAAACAGGCTTAAGAAATCTTCTGAGATTCTTAATAGTATTAAGAAGGAGCAGCAAATAGATGTGGTGACTGGTGTGAGAATGGAAAAGGAGGATCATTAGTTAGGGTGGGAAAGAACAAAATAAATGTATCAGAGATAAAGGCTGCAAACATTCACAATCAAGCAGAAGCATTCTGCAGTTTCACAGACAGAGGTGAAGACGTTGCTGTGCCACAGAGGACACTCAGCTCAATGAATGTCACAAGATCAAAAATAAAAGAATAAAGGTAAAAGTCTAAATAAAATGAAAGCAACATGCTAAAGAGCCAAACTGTAAGAAAGTCTTAGAATAGCTAGTAAGAGAGGGATTTGTTGATAAAATGGGAAGGGAAGCTGAACACACAATAAACAAAAGGCAGCAACAAACCAAAAAAAAAACAAAAAAAAACCCCCCCAAAAAAAAGGAATATGTGTCTGAATGCATGAAGTACCTTCCACTGCAGGCAGAAACTATTGAATGAAGAAGTAAAAGAATGGGAATCACATCTAGATCAGGACCAGAAGGGAAGAAATGAGAGGAAATACAAGAATGGACTGAAAGGAGTAAAAGTCCCACCAATATTCCCCTGTGGTTTAGAGAAAGAGAGAAATCTTCTTATGGCCTATGTGATTACAGTACAGTGTGGTAATATCCTGACTCAGATCTTAAAATAAATGCAATTTCTATAGTTGCCTACTATCATGGCCATGTTGTTGTGCAGAAAGATATTACAAAGAAAGAATTAGAGGGAGACACACAATAATTTTATCTGCTGACCATAATCCTAATTCTTATATTTTTCACTGAGGAGGTTGTATCTGTGCCTACTGGAGTTTTCAGTGTCACTCCAGTGAAACACTATTACAAGGGCAACTGCACAACATGGGGACAGAAATGTTGTTCTTACTTACTTTATGCCTATGTAGAGAAAGCTGTATAAATTAAATTAAAGAAAATAAATTAAAGAAAAACGCCCAGCATTGATAAAGATGTGAAAGTATAGTATCTGGTTTGCATTCCTAGTTTGTGTCTCTGCTTGCAAAGGACTCTGTATCTTTGAAGTAAATCTGCCTATATATTTTCCTAGTAGAGAGCAAATATTTTTTTTAAAGGACACAGTATACAATCTACCTATGTATATATATTAAAAAAAAAAATAAATCTTTCACCCACTTCTTGCAGATAAGACCTGGCTCTGGTGTCAAGATACTCAATGCCAAAACTCCTCCTAGTCTCTAGGAAGTGTCTCTGTCGGTGAGAAGCCTCAAGAGCCATCTGTACCCTGCTTCCAGCAGCCTCCCAGCCCTGCTAGCTCCTGGCTCATCCATGTGATCACTCACTCTCCTGCTCACCCCAAATTCCAGCTACTAAGCTTCCCTTCACAGGCATGTTCCACTGCTTCCCTACTGCCAGAAGATCTCAACTAACCCAATCGGTCATGTTTTTTAAGTAATGAGACATAAAAACTCAAGCTGAGAAAAGCAAAGAGATCTCTCACTAGCATGGCTGAGAAAGTTTCAGTCCTACAGATGGCATGGAGCTTAAGAACTTCAGATTAACTCCTATGTGACACAGCAGCATCCTTCTGTCTTTCAAGCACAGAGGACTAACAGTTCTTTAGGATTTTCACCCCTCCTATGAGTTTTGCAAAGGTTTGGCAGAAAGCAGAGGTGCTGTGGAGAGGATATTTCTCTAATAACTGTCTTGAGCAATATTTAAAGAAAGTAAGGAAAAACAATATTCAAGGAGATAACTTTGCACTAGAACACACCCACCTATACTCAGAGGGTGGCCAGTCATAGTCAGTGGGATAAAATCTGCTTCCAAAGCTGTGTTGTAACATGGTTGACAGCCTTCAGCTTCTCAGGATAATGCTGCTGTTGTGGCTGTCCTGCTCGATAGGATTTTAAGAAGTCAGTATGACAGAAGGAGACACTCAGGAGTTTTATCTGCAAGCAAGACTTGTATTTTCAATATTTCCCTAAGAAGCTAGTGGTTTGCCAGCTTTTTTACTCAAAAATTCTCAGTAGTGAGTTTCTGCAGCCTCCAGCATAGGGTGTGGCTATAGAGAAACCCAAATTCTTCATGGTGGACATTCAGTGGAAACACTTGGAATTATGAAAAAGAGCTGGACTAACCTTTCCCTAATAAGCAGCTTATATTTAGTATCAGTAGAGAAACCTGATGGTTACTCAGATGAGTTTTACTCATCTAACACTATTCCACACTTTCCACTAACTTTTTTTCCTCACTGAACTAGGTCAGGGGTAGGGGATTGAAAGAACAAAGGTGTGTACTTTCAAGCTTTCTCTGTGTAAAATAATTCGTTCCTTCCTTTTACTGCTATCTTGTTTGTTTTGTGGGACGTAGCTGAATCCATTAGGATGACTGGTTATCCTATCAATGCCAAGAAAGCTTTACTTTTCTCTTCGGCCTCTGCTTGTCATGTAATCAAGGCCAATTGCCTTTTTGCCTTGTAGCTTTTGCTATAGAAATGAAAGTGAAGCCTTACTGACACACACAGGATGGCAGTGTGATCACCAAAATAGCTTGATTCTATTGGTACAGGCATGATTAATGTTTTCTCCTGTCATTTCCCTTAATGCCTGCCAATTTGGCCTTGTCAGTCATTTTATCGAGTCTGACAGGAGCTGTCATCCAAACAACATCTCCAGGAGCAATCCAAAAGCACGATGAGTAGAGCTGGGCTGGGAAATAATTTTCCTGTACTGAGAGCTTCTTTTGTTTACTAAAAAACCCTTAAGCATTCTCTGTTACAGAACTGTAAAATCACTTTCAAATTTTAGAATTGGCCAGAATGTCCTCAGTAGAGTGAAAATTAAAAATTAATTTTGAAAAGTCAGACTTAGTCACCTAGTCTTAAAAAGGAACGCTTTCAGATGCAAAAAGAAAACTATGGGGAGTTTTTGGCAAACAAGTTGATTGGAAATGCTCACCTTCCTTCTACAACAGCCATACTTTGACTATTTTCTGTGCAGTGCAGCACAATACATCTGTGAGGTATATTTACCATATGGTTAACTGATCTTCAGTGCATTCTGCTGGCTGTCACTTTACTAAAGATATAACTCGATTGCTATACCAGCACGCAAAGTATCTCAAACACTATCCCTTCATTCCTCTTCATCAAAACTTTGTTTAGAGAGGAAATATAAAGTAAGAAAAAAAAACACCATGAAGACCAACAGTTAAGAATGTGAGGATTTTTTTTGGGTCAATCTCCTGACATTTAATATTTCATAGCCAGTCTGCAAGAAGTTTGTCTGTTTTCTGTTCATCTTCAGGTGGCTCAAGTTAACTGGAAGGCTCTACAATTTACATGCCTGTTCATCCAGATGTTTTTCTTCTGTGAAGGAGACCCTTGAGAGTCTAGGATATCAAGCATCATCATTCATTACATTCCTTCCAAAAGGGAAATGCCCTTAGTGTCTTTTTTTTAAAAAAAAAATAATTTCAATAGGATTAATAAGAGAAAAAATCTTGGGACTGTCTCATATTGGGATCTCATATTGCAATAAATCTTTCCTCTTTCCTGTATAAAAATGAGAAGTTGTTAAAAGGCTTCAGTATCCTGCCTGAAGGTGACCATTGTTTCTTAATGCTTTCTTTCAATTTGTCTTGCAGCTTGGGGCGTAAGACGAAGATTTGCAGAGGCATTCAATTGTCTGGACCTGTTGCATTGCACAGTGAGACTAAAGATAGATCTGAGCTTAAGGATTTTTGTTGTTTGAAAGAGAAAGAAAAACATGGATCAGGAAGTGCCACCTTCAAAGAATAAAACATGTTGGATGGTAGGTATCTTTTCTGTTTGATTTTAAATTTTCGAGGGTGAATCCTGAGCAACTCTGGATAAAGCTTTTCCAAACCATCCCAGGAATTTTTAGTTAAATACAGAAGCAAATGAATAGGTCGCTGAGACAAAGAATTAGTTGCAGCTGAGTGGAGGACTAGCAAGAAGAGAAAGTAGTTGAAGAAAAATTAGTATTTCTTTGCAGGCTGTGAAATGTTTAGCCACATTAGCGTATATTTACTTACTTCTCTAATCCCTGTGACATTCTTGGGAGTAAGTTAGTCTGAAAGTGCTGAACTTATGTCTTCCCTTTTGGGCTTGTGGATAAGCAAATTTATCCATGTATGCTTACTATGCTTGCAAAGAAAAAATGCAGAAAGGCACAGGAATGAACCTTCCTATTTTAACTTGGAAAGGAAGATAATATAACCAGTTTCGTTTGGAGAAAAGCCTAAAGTTTTGAATATTTGCTTAGCGTCACACAAATGTCTTTTGCTAAGAATATAACTTTGAATATCTGAATCCTTTCATTATCATTTATTAACTAATAATACAATAAAACACACTGCACTTTCTAGGCTGTTTTTTGTAAACTGACAAGTCAGTCCAACAACTCAGAGTATATACTGATGTGTCTTCCAAAACCGAATTGCAGACACTGTATTTAACTTTGTGTCTGGTTTGTCAGTATGCTTTGCCAGCTGAGCTTCACGACAGGAAAACCTGAACAATATTTTTTTGGTTGCTACTATCTGTCAGTTATAGACCTAATTGTGCTAATGTCACCTTCCTGGTCTAAGTATTCTTGCAATTTTTGAAATCATCCCACTCCTTTAACAAGCCTGAGATAGATGAAAACATATTTGACTGGATTTAAGTGTTTGTGAGTCTGCTTTCCAAAAACTTGTGGCCAAAGTAAAAGAAAGTATTATTCATGCTTAAAAAAAAACCCAAATACTTGAAGGGGAGGGGGGGAAAGGATTGTAAAACAAGCAAAAACAAGCAATGTATACATCTGTCTTGCCATTCCCAATGGTTACCTTCAGGAAGACTAGATAAGGCTTTTTCCTGTCAATGTTGCAAGGCATGTCTAGAGAATAGATTTAAGCACAATGCTACTGCTGGAAAGTAAGATAAGAAAGCATCTGTGTGGTTTGACAATGAGCCAGCTGTTGTCCAAAGGATTATAGCTTTACACAAATAGAAAAGCAGACATCCTGGTAAAGTTGTCCCAGCAGAGGTAATGAATGTGGGGCAACTATGATTAAACCAGTTTGCCCAGAAGCTGTCATATGCATGAGACACAGCACTGTGCATTACACCTTGCACATATCTTCACCAATTACCAACTTCTTTGGAGTGTTCTCCCTTTTAAATTCACTATAGGTCCTTTGATGCTCCATGGGGACTTTTTTTTTCTGCTTGTGACCTTGTCTCTTGCCACATCTTAAACACTCACTGGGGGATTTTCCACAAATATATCTAAACCACACTGGTTACACTCTTACAGTAAACAGCCTTTCTACAAGTAGCACCCATTATATCACTACAGAGCAGCTCCAGATCTTCTCATGATCTACTGCTTTTGCTTTCTTCTGTGAGCAATAGATAATCTAAAATGACTCACAGTCATTTTCATATCTTGGAAACAGAGCTGGCTGCCCCTAGATTAAAACAGACCATACACCTTAAAGAGCCTTCTCTGAGAGTTTCTGGTGTCTGGGACCTATCACCTTGGCAAGTTCCACAACGATTTTTTGTTTGTTTGTTTTTTTAACTCCAAGCCACTATTATTAACAAAGCAAACTACGAGTCTCGTTTCTGCCTTGAAAGAAATACCACAGTCAAGTCTACAGGTTAAAAGTTGCTTCCACTGAAGTAGTCCCTGCTAGCACAGTTTAAACTCTGCTATTGATGATAAAGGAGTAAATATCCATATCTATTTACTCTGTCATCTAAACACTTTTACTGTGCCTACTAGCTAATTCACTGAAAATGCTAAAATGATTATCACAAAATAGGTTAATACTAAAGTTTCCAGGCAGACAAGGAGTTTAGGGAGGAAGAGAAGAAATAGAACTTGTTTTATTTTGATTAAATTCACAAAGCTTTGGTCCTGTAATAGAGATGCAAAAAAAGCAGACATGTATAGCATAAATTCAAGAGAGATTAATGGTCATATTACCCTTTTGAAAAACAATAAAACAGATTTATCTCTTTGCAATTGGTGTGATAAAGTAATAAAAACATAGTAAAAGAGACTAGAATTCATGACCTTTTCCTTTGTTCAATTACCTGATCATCAAATAAACAAGTAAAATAAGCAAAGACTTACAGTATGAACAAATGCATATAATAAAATCTTATTTGACATTTCATCCAAACAACAGAAAAGCACAATTAGAGAGATGATAATCTCCAAAGAGTTCCAAGGAGTGCTTGAAAATTGTTCCAAAACTAATTTCAGTATCAGAAGTATTGTTACCTTGCACAAAATTTTAACTGCAGAGACAACTAAATCAATCTCTTGGAAGGTACTAAATTGGGAAACATTTTTCACCATGTTAGTCTCAGTTTCTTATCCACTGAACAGTCCATCCATTGAACCCATATCTCTCCAACTGGGAAAGGAGGATGCTGTGGGGGACACTGTCAAAGGCTTTAGCAAAGTCAGGGTAGATGACATCCACAGCTCTTCCCTTGTCCACCAGTGCAGTTGCTTCGTTATACAAAGCCACCAGATTGATCAGGCAGGACTTGCCCCTGGTAAAGTCATGCTGACTCTCCTGAATGACCTTCCTGTCCTCCATGTCCTCCTTCAGGAGGATGTGCTCCATGATCTTCCCAGCCACAGAGGTGAGGCTGACAGGGTGGTAGTTCCCAGGCTCTGCCTTTTTACCCTTTTTAAAAGTAGGGGTGATGTTTCCTTTCTTCCAGTCCCCAGGGAGCTCACCTGACTGCCAGGACTTTTCAAATATTATGGACAGTGGTTTGGAAAATGCATCAGCCAATTCCTTCAGCACTCTGGGGTGCACCTCATCAGGGCCCATGGACTTGTGAATGTTAAGGTTCCTCAAACATTCAGGAACCTTTTTCTTGTTGACTGTGGGAGGGGCTTTTTTTTGCTGGTCCCTGTCTCACGGGCAATCCTCTTGAGAGCTGCGAGGAGAGAAGTTGCTATTGAAGACTGAAACAAAAAACTTGTTCAGGACCTTGGCCTTCTCCTCATCTGTTGTTACTAATTCTCCATTGCTGTTCTTCAGGGAGGGGATACCTTCTTTAACCTTCCTCTTCTGGGTAATGCACCTATAGAAGCCCCTCCTGTTTTCCTTTGCATCTCTTGGCAAGTTCAGCTCCAGCTGCGCCTTGTCCTTCCTCACCTCATCCCTACACAACCGAGCAGTGTCCCTGTATCCTCCCCAGGACACCTGTCCCTGCTTCCCCTG
>NW_008627795.1:23169-23402 GCF_000691845.1 Merops nubicus
CTGTGCAGCTTTTCCAGCAGATATTGGGGTAGTTGAAATCCCCCAGCAGGACGAGAGCCTGTGAGCATGATGTCTCTTGTAGCTTCAGAAGCTCATTAATAAACTTGGAGTGTCAACCTAGATATATCCAGTATAACATTTTCTAACATCAGGGACTACCTTTAGTTCCTTTCTGCTGCTAATGTTGTTACTAAAATGTGCATTAACAAGTTATTTGATCATAGTTTTCTTAT
>NW_008627795.1:23426-36886 GCF_000691845.1 Merops nubicus
AGCAGGAAGCTAGACCACAATTAACACACATTTTCTGGAAACATCCTAAATAAAACCACATTTTTTCATGTAAAATATTATATGTAAAACATTGCAAATATTTCCTATCTTTTAGAATAAATTCATATATACCTTTATTCATATAGGTATAATCTTTATACAGCTAATGAATAGCAATTTGTTAAATTTATTTTTAAAAGCATTATCATGACTGTTAAGCACAGCATTCTGGACTAAAGTGAAAGATGTAGTCTATTTGGTGCATTCATCTTATGTCATCAATTACTTTTAATATTTTTAATTAAAATATCTCTAAGTAAAATCAGTTACCACATTTTAGACCTCTTCCACTGAAACAGTGTCCATTCCTATCTCTTGTTTTATCTCAATATTTACACACACAATAGCACATTCATTCTCTTAGCAATATCAGATGGCTGAAAAGTTAAAATCTTTCCTTAGAAGCAACTGAAAAAAAAGAATAAATTAACATGATCAGAGTAGGGCCAATGGAGATCATAAGAAGAAATGTAGGAGAGGCAAATACAGGTTGGCTTTGCCTCAAGAAGAATTTTTGGCAGGTGTGTCAGGCATGCAGGAAATTATGTTTGACAAAACTAGCACTGGCCTGAAAATTGCACTGGGAGTAACAGCACACTGTCTGTACACATCAGCTACAGAGTTTTACTCTTGGAGACATCCAGTTGACTACGACTCTGTCACAGATGAATGAAAAATTGATACAATTCTTTGAAGGAAAGCACTGTATTGAAGATGTCCATAAAATCTGCACAGTAGCTAACTTCCGACAAAGATGTTTCAACCAATACTGACAGTTTGAAGTCTTTTAAAAGAGTTTATGGCTACCTGAAGCAAACACCTGCTGTCTAATCCCAGTACCATACATTATAGGCATCACTTCAGTATCAGGGAAATAATTTAGCTACTGCATTAAAATATAAAGTAAAGACTTCGTCCCACACCAACCACAATTCACCAGAAATGCAATGTCTTTCTGCTCCTCTCTAACAAATTATTTTGTGAGATCATACATTTCATTTTGCAGATGGAGCAGGACAAACAGAAGAATGGGATTCCTAACACGGGAACAACCAACTTTTCATCCTAAAAAGAGCACAGGGAAGGTGACAAAGGCAAGAGACACACTCACATAAACCACTTTAAAATACAATGTATTTTCAAGTATTTCCTTCAGTGATTATTGTATTTAGCAGTTACACTGTTAATACTGTATCTTCTATGGTTACTAATTACTAAGAATACTTGGCTCTGTGAAGTAAGATCACTGTCATAAAATAGTGTTGGAAACATTCACACTGTATTGAATCCTCTGAGTGCTGTCCAAACTCATTCTGAATTAACTACTTCAATCACATTAAATCATCTTAATTGTCAGTGTGTGAGAATCCATGCATATCACAGATTTTTCTGCACAACTATTTGAAGTAGTTAGCGAAGAGGTCAAGAAACCTGGTGAATGAATGGAGTTTTATCTATCTATGCTATCATTCTGATCTAAAAATACACAAAACCAGACATTTGATCATCCCTGTATCTGGAGCCAGTGACCCATACCGTGATCTTTAGTATAAATGAATGGGACACTTCGTAAGACTAAAAGGATTAGGGGGAAAAAATATAGTAAAGGTGCAAATAATGTACTTGGGGCTAAAGGAAATGTGTAATTTGAAGACCAAAAGTTTATCAGAAGGCAAACTTTCTGTACACAGATACCTAAGCTAAAGGACTTATTTTTAAGACATAGCACTTTTCTCCGGAGCTCCTTCCCGACACATGGAGATGCATTTGTCTGTAGCACTGCTATAGTAATAAAGGGCATTAACAAAGGCTTGGTATCATTTTGTATATGTAAACATGATTAGATGTAGTGCTGAAAAAACATGGATTCTCACCTGGCTGCTTCTCTCCAGAAATCCAGTAGTTTCAGAAGGCAGCTAGCGTTTATGTGTTCTTGTTTTCTGGGAAGCTTACTTGAAATCCAAAGATCTGAGCTGTTAAAACAGACAGCACACAGTTGCAGCTGAAATCAGTTGGGGCTGTAGTTTTCTTCTCCCTTTTCAGGGTGTAAATCACATACCTCATTCAGGTTATATAATAGAAATTCAGCATATCTTGCTTGTGAAGCACTCAGGTACTATACTGCTGAGAAACCTAGAAAAGATTATGTTTGTATTTTGTATTTAGAGCAAGATAGGGATGATTTATAAGTCAGAAACTCAAACCAAGCTCTTCAAGATGAAACCAAACTAAAATAGTGACAGTCATTCCTTTTTTTTATTTGTTTAGAGAGTACTGTTCAACTGATATAATGAATAATAAAGCAAAGATTCTAGAAGGAACAAAAAAAAGATTATAAAATAACTATAAAAGGTATATTGCACTTAATACAATGGCACTGAAATAATTATGGCATGCTAGTTTTGATGTTTGCAAATTTTTACTAAACCTGCACACACTGAAGGTTTTTTAAAGCCTTAAGGTAATAGTGAAGTAAACTAACATTAATCAGAAAGTTTACAGTATAAAGCTAAAATTTGCAACACTGATAACTTTACATCTCTTTCTTGCACTGAATAAGACACACCCATGAAGTAACAAAAAAAAAACCAAAACAACCACAACACAAAACCAAACATAAAAGTCAGTGGCAATGCAACTTCAATTTTTGTCCCTTTTCCCAAATTCACCTATGAAATAAAGCAGCCAGACTGTTAGAAGACATGAAACAGAAGAATCTCCTTTATCTTGAGCACATTTTGTAACAGCAAGGGGAAAGAAGACATTTCAAAACTGAATGTTGACTAGTACTGCATTTTACAGGGAACTCTGTTCTGTATAGGTCTGAGAAGCACACTCCAGTGTTTTTCCTGAGTCATCAGGAAACTTTTGCAGACAATATTTTCCTAAGACCAGCTGGTCCTAAACATGAGTTGGAGGAAACCCTTTTCATTCAAATGCTCCACAGACCTGAAAAAAAAATTACAAAAGCCACGAAATCCTGACTGTAAATCATAGTACAGCATGTAGAAATGCAGAATCTTTCTACAAGACAGCATTCTCTTCGAAGAGAATTTTAGAAAGTCTTCAATATTCAACAAAAATGGTCCCTTTTTCAAGGATGGAAGCTGAAGAGAAGAATTTTTGGTGGTAGTGCGTTAAGACTCCTCTCTGCTTGTTCTCATGAGAACTGCACGTTCTGTGATGTGCTACAAGGCCTGTAGTGTGTTACACAGCTTTCCAGCTTCATGAATCATGTACATTTTCTCTGTCAAAGGTAATAGGAATACTGGATAGTTCTTTAGAAGCTGTGCTAATCACTTACTACACAGCCACATATACTAGAGACTTCAGATGCATTTAGGTAGCGGTATTAAAACATTTAATCATTTTATGAATTCATAAATGCTTCTAAAGTGTCTCTTTATAACACTGGCTTATCAGGTGTACAGCTATAGCTTGTTTGCAAAAGTAAAAAGGGTCAGATAGCTGAAATGTGCAGGTGTAGAACAAAGAAACAATAACACATTGTTTACCATATGGCTTCCAGAACCTACAGCGCAACGCAGAGCTGCTCTTGCTAAACTAACATGCTGTAAATGGAATGCCCTGGAAACCAATAAATGCATTGCAAATTTTGCAGTAAATCAGATGCAAGTCACTTAGCATAGACATTTAGTTTAATTAATTCAGCTCAATTCTACAATTTGTAAATACACACAAAAATTCTAGGCATAATTTTTCCATGAGGTTCACTACAATAAAATAATACAAGTTAAGTGACTAGTCTTCCCATTTAATATATATTATGCAAGTCTTCAGGTGTACATAGATAGGTAGTAATTCTGCTTCTGCTCAGCTCACCTTCAACACTTTACTGTTGGCTAATGTGTTCATTTCTTATTCCTTGAAGATTAGCGCTCTACAGACCACAGCTCAGAGCAAGTATTAGTAATAGTGTCCAACCTTTTCTGAACATTTTGTGTTAATATTTACTGAAATACAACTGAGAGTTCTTGGTTTATCTTGTATTTTCCAAGGTAAGGAGATATTTAAACTTTCCAGGATTTTTATTTTAAAAAAAAAAAAAAAAAAGAGGCAAAATGTATTCAGCCAAGCTACGTTTAGTTCAGTCAGCTTCTGCCTTGAAGAAGTATTTTGAATGTCAGTCTAAAATTTATTAGCGCTCTACAGACCACATCTCATAGCAAGTATTAGTAATAGTGTCCAACCTTTTCTGAACATTTTGTGTTAATATTTACTGAAACACAACTGAGAGTTCTTGGTTTATCTTGTATTTTCCAAGGTAAGGAGATATTTAAACTTTCCAGGATTTTTATTTAAAAAAAAAAAAAAGAGGCAAAATGTATTCAGCCAAGCTACATTTAGTGCAGTCAGCTTCTGCCACAGATCAGTTGAATGATACAGACACAACTGAGTGAATAATAATTTATTGATATTTTGCTGTGGAACATTGGAGGGCATGAATAGAGCAGAGCTGTGGAGATGGTCTCTCTTGCCTGCCATGAAAATGTTTTTGTCTGAAAGACTGTAACAGTTATCTGATCACTTTCTATATAATTTTAACCTCTGGAATAGTTAAATGGTGGTTTTGAATTAATAAATGTGTAATTTTTACACTATTAGTCACCTCTCTACATACATTTATTTGTATAGAAGGTGTAATTGGAGTGGGGTTTGGTTTCAGGGGGGTTATCTTCTGCATTGTTAAAGATAAAATTCAAATTATGAATATTTTCATCATGCAGTAACAGGATTTTGTCCTTGCCGGAGGCAGAAATTTTTCTTCTGGAAACCCATCACCATCATTCAATATTATTCCCTCCAGATGCTGTTACCTCTCAGTGTACTTTATTTGCAAGCACCTGAACTTTCAATGCAGAATAATATAAAGAAAAACTGACTGGTAAATCCAGTGGGAATTCTTTTTCTTCTTTTCCTTTTTCTTCAAAGGACAGATTGCATATAGGAAAATATCTTCACATTTCTAAGTTACATGTCTGTATTCTCACTTTCTGATTTGAAAGCAAAACTCCTTTAACTGCAGGGAATGAGAACATTCTGGGCAAATATTCCTAGATATCTTATGGACATATTTTTCATGGAAAGAACATGACCTTTGCAAGAAAAAAAAAAAAAAGTAATAAGGGATTGAGCCAACCATTTTAATGAAAAGAGACTTAAAGAACACAGTTTTCCTACAAAGCGTCTGTATTTTCACTTTCTGATTTGAAAGCAAATGACTATAACTCCTTTAACTGCAGGGAATGAGAACATTCTGGGCAAATATTCCTAGATATCTTATGGACATATTTTTCATGGAAAGAACATGACCTTTGCAAGAAAAAAAAAAAAAAGTAATAAGGGATTGAGCCAACCATTTTAATGAAAAGAGACTTAAAGAACACAGTTTTCCTACAAAGCAGTAACCTTAGTTGCCATACAACTTGTGTGTAAGCATACTTATTGCAGACAATTAGATCAGTCAAACAGGATTTCTGTAGCAAGCAGACTAAGTTATTTATCTTCTTAGAAGTAGCCCCTGGCTCTACTCAATTTCCATTGGATGGCTTCTGCAAACCTGCTACAATGTAACTCTTTCTACCCAACAAGAATAAGGATTGGCTTGGAAAACAAGCAACTTCTCAGCTTTTGAAGAAAGTTCAGGCCCAGTTAATTAATTTCCTGACAGAACCACAGGTAACTTCGTGCTGGTGTTGTGCCCAGCCCTGATGGGCATATTTCATTGCTGAGTTTACTGACACAGCAGCAAACTGCTAAATGTTATTAAAAACTGGAGGACTGAGCCAGGAGGAAGGGCCTTCAGTCTACCTATCCTCCCACAAACAATTATTCTTTCCTACATACAATTCCAACTTCATTAATCCATATCCCATTAATCTCCAGAGCACAGATAAACATTCGTCATTTAGGTGCTCCTTACCACTGATCATACCATCCCTCTAAGGATGCAGTCAGAAAACTGGAGAAACAAACCACACCAGATAGATTTCTGCTCATGAAAAACACCTTCACATTTTCAAATGCTAAGTTGGTTCCTGTTTAAAGATTCACAATCCTTCAGAAAGAAAAAGGAAAGTACAATAAAACAGCAACTTTGGAAATCAGTACAATCAACTGTAGTGATGTTATGAACATCTGTTCACTCTCTTACTACTTGAGCAGCTGTCAGAGTAATGAGATACTTTTTTCTAATGGTGGTTATACAACAATCATAGTTCATTGTGCAGACTTGAAGGACTCAAGGTGCTGGAGGTTTCTGGACAGCATTTCTAGCACCGGTCTGTTGCTAGCTAAGTAACCCCCTGCCAGGACACAATAGCTGCTGTAGCCTTTACAACCTTGGAAAAGTGGCCTATGCTGCTCCATTGTGATTTCACTGCTTACCACTGACAGTAATCCCCCAGAGGAAACAGCGACACGCAAGACCCCAAATCTGCAATAAAAAGAGGAGTTTCTCCCCTTCCACCATCTCAGTCTAAGACACTATCACAGTATGGGGAGGCACTGTTATGAATAAGCCTTACATAGCTAAGAATAACCCTTAACAGGACTGGTAGACAACTGTCTGCTGATAAAATTTCCAGTAAATACTATACTTGACTCAATTTCATATCACTTCAAACCATATAAGAATGTTTGCAAATAATGTCTTCAGATCCAGTTGCTTCTCCATGCTTGCCTACAGATGCCATCAAGAGTATCCTACAAAAGAACTTTCTACCCCTATGTAAGTGCACTGGTTTTATTACTTCATTATTACACCACAGAGGTATACTCATTCAGGAGTCTTTATTAATAAAGGAAATCTTTCTTCAAAGATAGATACTCAATGTATTTGTTATTTAGACATACTTCAGAATGATAAGCATATCAATGCACTTCTGCCTTTATGGAATCTCATAATAGAAAAATCTACAAAGGCCTTTTATATCCTTTTGTTCAAGCATTTGTATTCAAGACATTCCATGATTCATTCATGGCTCAAATGATAGAGAAAACATGAACAGAACTCAAAAACAGGTAAACAGCTTGGCCTTTCCTCCCCTCAATTCTTCCTTTCCAGAAAGAAGAAAAAACAAACAAACAAACAAACAAACAAACAAACCCACCAGAAAGCTATCTTAAGAATGACATAAGTGTTAAGGATTCACAAGACCATTTTTCATTCAATTTCACAGGCCCTGGGAAGATACCAGCTTAAAGATGGGTATCAAACATGTATCTTTTCAAAGCAATAGGCATGTAAAATTCTCTTCACTTTGCTGTACACTTGAAAACATAGGTTAGGAGTACATTATACTCAGGTTTGTATTGTAATCCAGCATGATTTATCATACAGCCAGTTTTTTTGGCTAGGAACATAAAATTCTCTTCACTTTGCTTTAGACTTGAAAACATAGGGTAGGAGTACATTATACTCAAGTTTGTATTGTAATCCAGCATGATTTGTCATACAGCCAGTTTTTTTGGCTAGGAATGGGGAAAAAAGCAATCTGACTTGGTGAGTTGAGCAAAACAGCTTGTACTTCTTGGAGTGGTAGGACCAAATATACAGTATTTGAATATTTGTTACTACTGGGGCTGAAATACAGTTATTCAACTTTGCAACTATCTTCCCTAACCACTGAGTACTCATTTTCTTCATGATCTCTCTCACTTGGTGGGTATTTCAGCATTTTTACAGATATGAAATGTTTCATCCAACCTGAAATAGCATCTAAAATATTGCTGTTGCTAGAAAAATATGGAATTTCTTTTTTCTATGTGCAGGCATGTACATATATATAAACTTCTTCAAAAAAAGAGCTGAGCCAAAAAGCTGAGCCAGGCTTCACATAGTGGGAGTTAAAATATTTTTCTAAATAAATCTTTGTCTGTTGAAGATTTTTGACTGAAGGTTTACTGGTGCCAAGCTGAAATTAACAACCATATGCCCCACTGATTTCAACAGAGCATCCTTGCCTCTCACAGCAAACTGCCCAATGCAGACGAGTAGCAAGAGGCATGTCACATCTGTGACACGTGGCTGAATTATCAATACTGCAAATAGATTTGCAATGCTTAACAATTGTTTGAAGCTTCTGCCTTGGTCAGCTTAAAAATGGACATTATCAGATAACTGCTGATCTTGCACATTACAAGGAATAAAAGTATAGTATTTCACTACCAAAAAAAGTCCTCACAGTATTCTGAGTACATTTATGAGGGCGTGATCCAGTGCATAACCCATTCTGTATGAAAAGATGCAAGTTCAGTGGAAACCAAAATAAATCATCTTCAAACATTTCACTGAAGTTATAAATGAAATCTAGATCCTGGACAAGAACGATATGTGGTTAAGAATTCCAGTTTTTGATGCAATACATCCATTACAGCTAAAGAAATGGTTTCCCTGCTTGATCACAGCAGAAATTCTTTGTTTCTCTTTTATCACAGCTGACTTTTTTCTTATTCCATTAAGAAAGCTTAATTCCAGCTTGGCCCATTTGACTTTTTTCTTAGTATCTTTAAACCCCAGTTGTAATTGAATCAACAGAAGTACTATCTCATCATATTGTTCCACTATTTATGAAGCTTTATAAATCTCTCTGCAAGTAAATTAGTGTCAGACCAAACTGCTGAGCCTGAATTTTGGCTGGCAGAGACAGATGTAGGGCACTTTCTTTTAGCATGGAAGAGCAGATCCTGTTTTAAAAATAATTCCTTCCCCTTCCCCCCAGCCTAGTGTATTCAGGAACAGGACTCTTATGTAGGTCAATTACAGCTAAGATGAAGCCATCTGAGCAGCAGCTTTCACAAAGTATACTTCACCTATTTATTTTAATATATTAATTACTGCTAATTTAAAAAATGTAGCATTTTAGCTCCTGCTAATAAAACTTGCTGTTTTTCAGAAAACAATCAAACAAACAAACAAACAAAACCCCCAAACCTTTTAGTTAGTCTTGTCCAAAAGCAGATTCAGTGAAAGAACATTTACTGATGCTACTGATGCTATAACAGCAAATCAAACTCTTTATATATCTAGTCCAGCCCACATAAATGTGCAGTGGTGGTTTACAAAGATAACCTTGCAGTCTCAGCTGGGAAAACTACATTTAATTTTGGTACTCCCCCCCAAAAGATCGTTAATCTGCTGCATTTGAAATATTTAGCAAAATTATGTTAATTCACTTGTCTTCTCACAACTTCCTGATATCTGTCATGCATTTAGTTCTCAATGTCTAAACTCCATGTCTATTGACTTTAAGGACTGTTGACTTAAGATAATTTGATTTTTTATGTCAAAATATTTTACATCAGCTTTTGGACTGTATTTTCTTTAGTATATAACATCAAGATACATTTAATATAAGTTCTTCAAAGGGAGACAAATGATAAAGATGCTGTTTGTCTAAGAATAGTACATAATGCACTTTAAGAATTATGAAATAATTCACATTTCCATTTTTATTTAAACCATGATGAGTTATATAATGGCTATACAACTGGCATTTTGAATGAGATTTTGCACATCAAAAGAATAATAACATCCACTTTTACGTATCAGATTTGCAGTAGAAGTAAATCACAGTAGTGAGCTTTGAAGAGACAAGTTAATTTACTGCACTTAAGGATTTAATGCTATACACACACAAAGAAGGATACTTTTCAGGGTGACCAACCTTTTTGAAAGATGACTCTGTGCACAGGTAGCCTCTCTAATAAAGCTACTGGTCACCTACCCTACGCAACAACGACGAATCCATACCTCTGGACATCAGGCCACTCTTACTTAAATTGTTAAAAATATATTATGTGAGTAATGCTAAAGAAAACGAGCTTGCATTCTTGTCTATTTTTTTACCTGAATACATGCATCTACTCTTAATTAGCTTTCTAAACTTGCTATTTACACATAAGCATTAAATATTGTCTGTCCAAACCACTACAAACTAATTCCTGGGACATACATTTTTACATGGGATATGCAGTCAAACAATTAACTATAAAATAGTATACTGTCAGCCATGCAATGTATAGTCACCCCAAGTTACTTTCACACATTAAATTCATGTGGTTATTGTAGGAAAGCCACGTGCTCCAATGGACTGAACTTGCAAAGAATTAAAATTTTTAGGTTTAGATTTAGTTTTGAGTGTCTTTGATTTGTTCTTTAAACATTTGCTAACGTTCTGCTATGTTTTGAGCTGTTTGTCTATATATTCAGTCGCAGAAAATACTAAAGTCACTTCAGAAAATACTTTGCCAGCCTTTATGTGGTTTGTTTCTAATGATTTTTCACTCTTTGTGCTGTAGTAATAGGCCAGTGTTGCTTTATCTGACTTTATAGAGACCTTGAAATTGCCACTGTTTTACAGGATATGTGAGGATTGTTCAGAGTACTCACCTCCCCTGACATTAAACTTTCTGCTGGAAAGTGAACATCTTTCAGTATATGACCAAGACCGAGTAGTCTGAAAAATATTTACCACTAATTCAAAATAGGAGCTAGAGAGGAAAAAGAATTGAAGAAACTAGGTTGGCAGTGTTGAACAATCTAGTAAATCATGATTAAATCTCTTCTGGTAGTAAAAACCCCAGCCCATTAAAAATACTTTGAATGAGTCTTAAATTCCAATACAAAGATTGTTTCTCTCTAATATAAAACTCAAATCCAGATCTGAATAAATTACTCGAAGCCTGAGGCTTTGAGTTCTGTTGACAAGGCTTACTAATAAAATGCTTGTTTTGCCCCAACAACTATAGTTACAGAAAAAAAATTAAGTGGTGTACTATGCTAACCAGTGACATTAGTAATCCAAAGATTTTCTTTCAGGTATATTCTGTTCACAAATTTCTTTCTTAGTATTTGCCTTCTGGTGTGATGTATATTCCATTTATTTCTTTCATGTTACTCAAAAAATATTAAGGTGTTCCAGTTATTCCAGGGGAAAGTTTCTCTTTTCAAACATCTTTTTATGTACATACTGGTATTTCTACACATCTTTACAGATTTTTTTCAGTTTAGAGGATTTTTTTTTTTAAATAGTGTACCATCTTTTATCTTCTCACCACAAAGCTCTATACTAACATAATACTGAATATCTAAGGTCTCCAGTTGCTACACTAGTAATTACATGTTGTGTACTAATGTGGTGGGACATTTGGAGGATGGAGGGAGACAAATTAGTTTGTGTACTCATTTTAAATTTTTTTTTATAGTTAATCTCCAGGGATTTTTAATCTCAGTTAAAGCCATTGCTTTAATAAAGCACACTGGTATGCATTTCTTTCATTCTGAGCTTGACTGGGCTGTCGTAGGAGAGAGTTAATTAAAATCTTGCCATTGACTTATGTAGAAGTAGAATCAGGCTTCACATATTGGAAATGAAGCAAAAAATGCTTCAAAATATTTCTAATTACACCCTGGTGAAAACAGTCACTGAAATCTGTAGGCAAAGTATCCTGATGTATATTCCAATAATTAATGTTATGCTGATTAACAACAACAACAAAAAAAACCACTTTGATTGTTGCCACGACAAACTTTAGCATTTCAATTATTTCACTTCTATGTGTATTTATGTGGAAAATGAATAACAGGTATGTCTGTTATTATTCTGCTTGGTATTGGAGTGTAAGTCTCTCAGATCACTGAGGAGGATTTTCAGTTTTCAGGTAACAAGCATCACGCCCCTGCATCTGCCACCCACCTCAGGTGGTGGAAGGGGATTTTATATTACATTTACCCAAATGATAATGAATTTTTAATAATGTGAAAACCTATTCTACTTAGAAGATGGGACATAAGTATGTAAAGCAAATCCATTATATTTTCATAATTCTATAAAGCAAACCTATTCCTCCAGAGTATGGGTCCTAAAGCATATTGCTTTCTAAAACACACCCCCCATCCATTTGTCCTGCCTGTAAAAGGGAAGAACTGGGCTCAAAAGCCTTCAGCTGTGTTAGACCTACAAGCAAAGATAGGATTTCAAAAATAACCCAGAGCAAAGAATTTTTATCATAAGAACTTTCCTCTTGAAAACTATTGCATCTGTAGTGATTTGAGTAGTTTTGAGGCTCTAAGGCCATCAAATCCAAACTAGGACACAACACCATAGGTTTCCACACATTCAGGGCAAAAACACACTCATGGGCAGTGGAACTGACCTTCCCACCCAGAAACTCCAAGTGACTTCACTGATAACTGGGAAAGCCATCAGTAAAGTATACAAGCTGAGCGATCATCCTGAGCACTAGAGTTACAGATAGTGAGAAAAAGAGTTGTGGAAGAGCTGGTCATGCAAAAGTACAAATATAATAAATGAGAAAAAACAAGGAGGTACAGCCAATGTGAGAGGATTAGGAAAGAATCTAATCAGGGCACCTAGCATTAAGGCTGCAGAGGACCCAAACTACTGGAAATTATATATATACACCCAGCATGGTTAATATAGCTAGCAGAGAGCCAGCAATGAAAAGAATATTACTGAAGTTCAGTAATAGCCTTGTGTTGACATCTGTTCCTCCAGGAACAGAACAGTAACTGAGGCAAAAGCCTGGGAAATTAAAATATCTTCATAGCAATCTGCCTTCTAGCTGGACTCCTCTGGTTGTGGAAGTGGAGAACAGAGTGGGGAGATGAAAGGGAGCAGCGTTTGTCTTTTCCAGCAAGTCCTGTAAGCTGAAGTAGCAGGATGGTCAGGCCACTTACTAGAGTACTCTGCAGGCTAGAAGAGCAGGAGAAAGGTGGGAAATGAGAGAGGATTCAGCAGCTATTTTGTTGACTAATTATTCAGTGAAAACTATAACTATACTAGAATGTTCAGGAATTGTATAAAATACATATGGTCAGAATACCTCTTTTTATTCATGTCTACTTGCTCAGCTTGTTGGGTGACAGTGGGCAAGCATTTCTCTTCAAGAATGTAGTATCAGGCAGTCTCTTTTCTCAAGTTTCTGGGTGGGTTCTAGGAGTAGCCACAAACCAAAATGTCTTCTGCTGGAAGGTGTTGATTATCTAAAGGAAGAGTGTGGAACCAGGAGACACTGTGACAGTACAGGCTCACCCAGCATGCTAGGACAGCTATGCTGCTTCTGGTACCCGGCCTGCCACATAGCACAGCTTCCTTTTCCTCATTTTTTTTTCCACCTAGGAGGCAGGTCACAGTGCAAACTCAAGAAAATACTAGTGATTTGGGGCAATCTGTTTTTGTGTGTGCCCGATGTTGGGCAACAATTATGTTCTGGGTCCATGTAAAAAGGGGTTCAGGGCAGGACCCACACGGAACAGAACTGTGTGCTCCCTGCTCCCCCCAGTGAGAGAGAGAGAGAGAGAGAGAGAGAGAAAGACTTTGAACTGATTGGGAGTTAAATTAAAATAAAATATA
>NW_008627795.1:37126-47024 GCF_000691845.1 Merops nubicus
CCGGGCCCGAAAAGACCCCCTGCCCCCCCCCCCCCCCAAGCCTCAAACCACAACAAATGTTTCTCATTCTTTTTTACCCAGTTTTCAACCTTTTCAAACTTGTACTTTTGTTTCTTAAAAATAATCCCAGCATACACAATCTACAATTTAGTCAACTGAAAAGTATGCTCTGCCTTTTTAAATCTGATAAATTAACTGAAAATAAAGTGGTAATCCTTCATCAGTTCTGTATATCATTTCAGGGGTATTATACTGCAAGATCTTTCTGAAAACAGATACCATACCATGTGCAAAACTAGGAACATACTAACTCACTGTAAAGCAGTCCTGTTGTTGCCACTGGTGCAATTTATTGGTGAAAAATTAAGCCTACAGTAGAATTGTTCAAGCAATGTAATTTAAATGTCTTTCTTTTGCAGATGAAACATCCTTCAAATCATCTTTCCGTAAGGTTATGGGGTGTTCAGCAGTTGCAAGGGACTATGGATGTTAGATTGCCACAGTTCTTCAAAGCAGCTCTGATCAGAGCCTGACAAGCCATTCACCTGGGCCCTGCTCATTCCAGGAGCAACCAACTCAATATGCATCCTATTCCATGTTCATATGCCAAGATTTAGAGGAGTGCCTCTAAATCAGAGTAATATTCCCTTGCCTGTACCAGGGCATCAGACAACACTTTAGACAGTCTTTCTTACCTTAAGCTCTTTCTATTCTCTTGCTGCATAGAAGAGAAGACAGTCACTCTCCTACTTACAATGAATGGTGTATTTAGGGCTGATTTTTCTTGCCTTCCACAATTATGTAAATGTAATTCCACTAAACTAAAAATCACCTCTCTCACTTCTTTATTTATAAGGTGTAAAATTCTTGGTTTTACCTTTGAAAATTCCTTGCTTTCCCTCAATGAGTGATGTTTCTTTCACTGAAGACTTTATTATTCAGTCTATACATTACAATATGCACAACTACAGAATTTATTTCTGTATACCTTGTAGCTGCAACACAAACACAGAGACAATCTACTGGGCAAACAAGTGGGGACTAACTGATCCCTGCAAGTTCTCTTTTTGTGGGTAAAAACACCCACAAAAGTAAACAGACAGTGAGGAAGATGCATGCAAATTCAAATATTATTGATGTATTGTAGGATTTTCTTCTGCTGACCACTTGCCCAATATAGAATGATATTATCATTAACAGGCAGCCCAGCAGCCAAACCCTTCCCTCTGCTCCCAGACCACACACCAGAGATTCAAAGTGCCAGACAACCACAGGAAGGAACATGTCAATGCACTCACTCACAGCATATTTTGTGAAGAAGGGAATGAGCCAAGTCAGGAACCATGGTGTGGGAGATGGAATCAGCCAGATGAGGAGTCCAATTATGTAGTAGTTTCCCAGAGAGAGACTCATGATCTTGCCCCACCATCCTGGGAACACCACTTGCCATGAAGAGTCAGGGAACCCTTCCAATAACCAGGATCCCCACACAGCACATCCAATGCACAAACAAAACCCCCAACTCCACTGCAAGCAAAGTCAGTTCTCACAGAGGTGGCTTCTTGCCCTGCTTCCAAGTTCATGTGGAAGGTGGGGGGACCTGGTGGTGATCTCCTAATCAGTTCCCACCCAAGACTGGCCAGGCCCTGAATGAAAACCAGCCAGGAGAATCTTTCTTGCCTGGTTGTGGACACCATGCATATGCCAACCCTCCCTCATTCAGGGCTTGGGGTTTAAACCCCAGCACTTCAAATTTTTAGATAATCATGATTAAATGAATAGCCTTACAGTTACAACGACAGCATAAAACTATCAACTGGGTTTTACTAAAAAAGGCTGCATATAAAGATACATCAGATCACATTCCTCCTTCATTTTATCTCAATACAGTCTGAAGTAAAACACCACTGTAATCATTAACAACTTGAGCACCAACACTCCAAATTCAGTTTGACTTATGATGCCCAAGTCTGCGTACCACAACCTCCAGCATCACCTCAGAACCCAGGTGTTGTTTTTCAGACTCACAATGCACATCTGACCTTGGAATTTACTATAGACCCTTTCACTCCTAACTTCAAATACAACACAAAAATACCAACTCATTTCTAGACTTCTTTAGCATTGATGTAGAAACTAGTTTAATGTTTCCCAATTCTGTGAAAATGTTTCCGGAAGTAACTACTGCTGGGAGGGACAAATCCATTGATGTTTTCACACACACTGCAAATGAAGTCCATAAAAACTTGCCTTCCTTCAGCAGTTTGTAGGTGAAGATTGCTAATCTCAAAAATTTAAAGTACTTTACTTGATAAACTGAATATGTATAGAACTGTCTTTACAGTTTCCTGCCTTCAAAGAGTTTAAAGCATAGTTATAGTCTGCAGCATCCACACTTGCAGAGCACTATTTTGGATCAGATAATCTCTTATCTTCAGGTATTTCGAAGTTTAACTGACTAATCTTATGGAGCTCAGAATTCACTGTGAGTACGAGAAACTAAACACACTCATTGTCTCCTTCAGTGGGGAAATGCCAAGCCAAAATGAACTGTCAGTGCAACTCCATTGACTTCCAGGCATGTAATTTGGTACACTCTAAAAAAACAATGTAGAGCCATCTTTCAGTTCTCTTATGATTTTTAAAGGTTTAGTTATTAATATACTTATTAAATTTTCTTACCTTTCTCCTCATTAGTTATATAATGTGCCAAGGATCTCAAAGCATGACCACCTTCATGAAAACCATTATATAGGAAGTTAACATTACATCAGCTTCTTAAAACAAAAACTACCTCCAAGCTCAAGACTTGCCTTGCTGTGATTCTAGGGAGGACATGCTCCTAATTCATACCTTTTGCACTACCAATATGCAGGAAAAGTCAGTACAGAGAAATTAAACTAGCCTTGCCAAAAAGAATCATAGAATTGTTAGGGTTGGAGGGGACCTGAAAGGTCATCTAGTTCCAACCCCTCTGCCATGAGCAGGGACATCTCCCACTAGATCAGGTTGCTCAGAGCTCCATCCAGCCTGGCCTTAAAAACTTCCAGGGATGGGGCCTCAACCACCTCCCTGGGCAGCTTGTTCCAGGGTCTCACCACCCTCATGGTGAAGAACTTCTTCCTAACATCTAATCTGTATCTACCTACTTCTAGTTTTGCTCCATTCCCCCTAGTTCTATCACTACCTGACATCCTAAAAAGTCCTTCACCAGCTTTCCTGTAGGCCCCCTTAAGGTACTGGAAGGCCACAATAAGATCCCCTCAGAGCCTTCTCTTCTCCAGACTGAACAGCTCCAGACATTGTCATAGAGATGGGATATCATCCTGTGTTACATCCAGTCTTTAACCTGGCATTCACAATAAAAAAAAATGAAAGCTAGTTCAGTAAGTAACTCCTAGTCCCAATCAGCACACTCACATGATCCCAGTCAGCATGATCCTGCAGTCCATAGGACTATTTAAATACATGGAAAGGTGGCACAACACAAGGGAAAAAGAGATTATAAATTAGACTGGCAATATTTTTGCACTTTGCAGTTACAGTTATCAGCATAAGCATTTGCATAGACAGCCAAGTTCTATAGTTTTAATTATAAGTTTAACTGTAAGCTTATTAAGTGCTGCAGAGGCAGATTCTTGGACACGATGAGCTTCTAATATTGTTTTGCATCTTTGCATTATTCCTATGTCATCTGAAATACCACGTAGTAGTACTTTATAGCACAAGTTAAGGTGTTGATTATAATGCTCCAACACTTTCCTTGACAATAACTGCTGCTGTTCCCTTTGTGTAAGAAGTTTATCTGTGTGTTCAATATAATTTTGTATTATTTTAATACAAAGCAGTAGAAAATAGCAGAATGTACCTAAACAGAAAACACTGCCTAGGGAGGGCAGGCACTTAGGAGCTGCTAACAGAGATAATGAAATTGAAGAAGAAAAAGCAAGTCCAGCAAGAATACTTGCAAAGGGAGGACAGAACAGCTGTTGTTGCAGTGTGCCTCCTGGAGACAGAGGGTTCTATTACCTCTTTGTCCCCAAACATGGGCACACAGCCAGAATTTTCCATCTTTCCCAGGTCGTGGTTGGTTTAGCCACCACAAGACCAATCCCATACACCCATTGGACCCCTGACCTGTAGGTATCCCCTCTCTGTATCCTTACAGAACAATACCTTTTGTAAACCCACCTATCAACCTGTGATCCCAAGGCCACATGCTCTTTCGCTTCTTCCTCTGGTGTGGGTGCTGTTTCAGTGCCTGCCTCAGGTGTTTTTGTTTGTTATTTTCATGTTATTAAAACCTTTCATTTTGGAAGAGAGCGATCGTTGCCCATCCCTCCTTTCATCGCCACTGTCCTCTTGTTTGTTGAAGGTGTTACTGTAATAATACCCTGGAGGTATTACTGGGGTTCCACTGGGAGTCTTATCTTCCCAGGCAAAACCAATGGGTTTATCCCCCTTTAAAAGTAATAAGTTGTCAAACAAGTTACAGTACTGGAAATAGCAGAAAACAATTTCACATAACGTTTTGAACTTAATCATATTTCTGTCAGCACAGTACTAGCAGTAGATCTGTATTTTTATTAACCAGTTATCATAGAAAACAATGGAAAAGTTGTTCTTGATAAAAGATGTGTAAAAATATAAGTTCTATATGAGGCCATAAGCACCAGTGTTCAGCTGCTTAAGTGAATGCATAACCACAAACTCACAGAATCACAGAATATTAGAGGTTGGAAGGGACCTCCAGAGATCACCGAGTCCAACCCCCTGCCAGAGCAGGACCATCTAGTCTAGGGCAGGTCACACAGGAACACATCCAGATGGGTCTTAAAAGTCTCCACGGAAGGAGACTCCACAACCTCCCTGGGGAGCCTGTTCCAGTGCTCTGGAACCCTTCCAGTAAAGAAGTTCTTCCTCATGTTGAGGTGGAACTTCCTGTGCTCCAGTTTGTGACCATTGCCCCGTGTCCTATTGCAGGGCATGAGTGAGAAGAGATTGTCCCTCCCTTCCTGACACCCAGCCCACATATATTTATACACATTAATTAGATCCCTCCTAAGTCTTCTCTTCTCCAGACTAAACAGCCCCAGGTCTCTCAGCCCCTCCTCATACAGCAGGTGTTCCAGTCCCACAGTCATGCTCACATGATTCCCTACAAAAAAAAAAAGAAGAAAAATATACCATGTTTAATTATAACAAACAACCAACTTATAATAATGATATTTCTCAGCTTACGGATTAAGAATTTTGAATGTTTCAATGAACATTTAGTATTTTAAATTCTCCTTTGATCTATAAAACAGGGGTCCCAAAAACATGGAATATTTATTTTCCTGTATGTGACTGCTTGTCTATGATTTCTAAAAACAGCAAAGAATGTTGTCAGGTCAGTACCATTCACACTGCTGTCATAGCATCTAACAACAGCAGGGTAGCTTCACTAAATAATTACACTGAGCAAACAGTGGCCAAGAACAAGACACCACTGCCAGTGTTTTGGGAAGATTCAGTGAATATACCCCTGAATGTTTTCTCTGTCCATGGCTCTAATCCCACTTGTTTCCAGCCAGCCAGGGCTGTCTGCCTTGTCCCTTTTCCTATGAACCTGGTTCTAGAGTCCACAGTTAACACCACTGCTGATGCTGCTGCCATAATTGTTTCAGTGTAAGAGAAGAATTTAAGGGCATTTCACAGAAATTTTTCACAGAAACCTTGAAGGAAGGCCAAAAGGTATGTCAAAAAATTAACTGAAAACAAGAGAAGACTCTCACCTAGGAAATTAACTGATACCTTCAAGGTATGTTAGAGTAAAATGCCTTTAATTATTCCAACTCTGTGTCAGTGTTATTGATTTTTAGATTAATTACTTTTCCTGTAGCTGGAGTAACACTTGCACACCCAGAGTTTTGCTGCAGGTGAGGATACTAAAAAATATGACATTTTCATCAGCCAACTCATTTATATACTTCAGCATTCTGGACATAAAACTTCACATTCTGAGGTGATGAACAACATGTTTTATTCAATTCAATCTTCTTAAGGAAATTAATAAAATTTTTAGAACTATATTAACTCCAGACAAGAGAGAAACTGGAGGTAGTAGGTGTGAAAAATACAAAGAACAAATGGAAGAGAATTATGTGTAATCATGAATGCAATGGAAAATAAAAGCAAAGTATAAAGTTTGAATATGGTATTACAGAAATAGCAGCTTGAATTTTGACAAAAGGGACTGCAGTCTGTGAAGATGTCTTTCCTGATTTTTATTAAATTAACCTTTTATACAATGATATCACTATAAAAATTACAAAAAACTGTCTTAGAACATTACAAATATAATTCTGAAAAGCTGTGAGAACTCAACATAGTATTGAATATCAGAACTCCAACACAGTTTTTCAGTCTTGATTATACTATTGTTCTATTAAAGTAAAAGAAAAGCTTCTTATTTTGCAGAACAGCAATTATAGTCTACTGGACTATCTTGTTCTACACCACACCCCTGCTGGGCAGAACACAGAATGTGCTAGTCAATCACACGTCACTTTAAACCCTATAGGAAACTTCTCTTTTTATGAATCAAAGGATTAGTGAAGCTGGTAAGGGCAGTGAGAAACAGACAGACATGAGGGGAGAAACAATTCTCAGTAGGCATAATCTGCTCTTGACTCAGAACTTGAATTTGAGCTTTCAAAGAATAACATATATTTGATATGTCTATTAGATTGTCATCTTTTATACTGCATGCTTTTCATGGACATTTGTTCTTGTTTTGAAGAATCTAAAAGGATAGATTAGATAGGATGAATAGGATGAAGTATGATGAATGAAGACTACAGATATTGAACAAAGTCAAAGTCTACATTTAAATGTTTTAATGTAATTAATACTTGCATCACTATGTCCAAGTCATTTTGACAATATTGAATAAGACAAATGTGTTTCTCAGGAGTCAGAGATTCTAAAATGCAAGATTTAAAGCAAGTGTAAGTGTTTCTGCCTATTTTTCTGACTATGAAGTCCCATTGAGCCCTTAAACTTTGAGCTTTCCTCAAAATATTTTTCTTTTTATTTAGATCAATCAGAATAAAGATGTATAATTTTCAGTATTCTATCCCTTATCCATCTCCTAGTTCTTTTTCATATTTGTAATGAATGCTTGTATTTCACCCACTTTACAATTCAGAAGCTAAATCTTTCTTGCTCATAAGTAGTCACAGCTGTAAATCAATATTGAAGTGTTAAAGTAGCTAAGACTCACTAGGTAAAAATGCAAGCAAAGCTTCTACCTCAGGCCTGTGATGTGAAGTTGCAATAAGCAGGGAATCATAGCAACACCAACACAGTCCCCTTAACACTGCCAGTGTCACCTATAAGCCACATCCTCTTCAGTGAAGACTAATTCAAGCTAATAGTCTGTTAATCTTATATTTCCATTTCAGCTTATATCTAATAAAGTCACTTTGTTAAAAATTAAACTCTTCTCCTCTTTTTCTGCCTCATTTCTCTTTGAGAACAGATTATTAATCTTTCCAATTTTATTGGAAGTCATCTTTCCATCATCTAGCTTTCATTCTTTATCTAACACAGTTACAAACAATTATCTATACCTTGTTATTTGAAAAGGAGTTTGTACTTTATTCTCACCATAAACGCTCTCTTTTCCTTATATGCACACACAGACACACACCTGACCTTGTGAACAGGACATGAACAAGGCTGGATATGTAAGATGCATCCAGTATGTTTTTAGGCTCCCTTATGGAAAAGCCCTGTGGAATACGAGCTCCAAGAGATTTTTATACTCTTCCTCTGAAATCTATAAGCAGCAATAAGCTACTCATTAGGGAATTCCAGAGCATAACCACTACCAAAGTACAGAGTGATACAGGAACCGTAAACAAGAATGGATTTTCAAGCCCACACAATCAAGTAGTGCCCCAAAAGGCCCATAGACAGTTTCTCACTCACAAGACAATCCTGAATCAAATTTTAGACACAAAACTACAATTTACTATCATAAAGGGGTGGGATAGACAGAATCACAAAGTTTCCAGGTTTCTCTAACTTATTATTTTTAATACATTTTAGAACATTTCCTTCAGGGCCTTATAAACACTGAAAAATATTTGTTGTTGTTGTTAGTATTTCATTGTGTTCCCAAGCATCAAGACAGAGCCTAAAACATTACATAACGTGTTTCTTAAAGTATCTCTCTGCATTTTCTTGAGCATATGAAATGTAAGTAGAGTTAGAATTGTAAATTCCTTTCTCTAGCCATGCTCTGGCAGTGCTTCAGCAAGAGAAATGAAGGAGAGCTGCCCGGCTGCCAACAGAGAGCAAGGGGATGCAGCAGCCCAGCTGTATACAAGAGCCAGGGCAAGGTGGGACAAGGTTGACAAAGGCATGCAGGATATGAGGCACTTGGCAGTCCTTACATCAGAGGTAAAGAGCAGGAAAAGACACAACTGGAGCTGTGGGAGGTGGACAGCACACCTGCAGCAGAGAAAAATGGAGTGGAGAAATATGCAGCAAAAGAAAGCGCATGAGGTAGGAATAAGGTCAAGTCTGGCAAAGGAAACAGAAACCTGGGAAGGTGAAACATCACAGTACAAGAAGAGCCAACAAAACTGAGGAATCTATATATTGCAAATAATCTGCCATCAATTAAGTTGCATTTCTACAGACAGCATCGGAAGCTCTGATGGGGACAAGTCAGGAGTCACTCCTTTTGGATGGGATCTTCATAATGTGTCATACTTTGCAAGATATGTAAATTGAGGTGAAGTGACATCCCTTACAGGTTCACCTCGTCGTTGATGATCCTAGAATCTGTTTTGATAGCAGAAAACTAGTTACTTTCATTAATTTGAAGTACTGCAAAAGAATGAAAACTAGAGATTTAATTTCTTAAACAGCTACAAACTTCATTCATACACAAATTAAATACTGCAAAATTTAAAAGCTAAAAAAAAAAAAAACAAAACACCAACAAAGTGTGACTGAAACTGGTCATGTTGATTTTGTACTCTCTGTAGTTCAGCAGCAAGTTAGGCCTTTCAAATATAAAGTCCCTCATTTCAAATATTATTCATATAGGAGAAATGGGAGCTACTTGTCTATCCATGATAACAACTATGTGCTAAGTTAATTTTAGTATTTGTTAAAAGAATGGAAAATGGTGCCATCCTATTTTCAAAGCTTATGGTCTGAAAACTACTACTGGATCTCCCTGACTGGTCACCCAAGACAAAAATACACTGTAAGCTTTATTAAATAAAAGTGGACCTTAAAAGCCAGACTGGTATGACTTACACCATGGACTGTAAAAAGAAACATGCACTCATGTTGCTGTGCTTTATCCAGTACTGGAAGGATGAATGTACTACAGTGATTTATATTAAACCAAGCACATTATAATAAGAATAAAACAGAGTAGAATATTCCATATAGTTCCATTGTCCACAGAGTAATCTTTGTAGTCAACTGATAATTTTGTACTTCTGACTTTTCCCCTGTCCTGGTTTGGGGTAAAATAGAGCTCAATTCTGCTCAATGATTTTACTTTTTAGCTAAAGCTCTTCTAATTAACTGCTCTGCCTGAAATTAGCAGTGTTTTCATAAAATACCTGCTTTAGCAGTGATAACACTCCGTGTTTAGAGTTACTGCCAGGGATTGGGATGCAGACCAAAGCCACTGCTAAGCTTGGATCCCACACGGAGCGGGCAGGATAAGTGACCCCAAGATTCCCCAGTGGGGTGTTCCATCCCACAGCCAGCACAGCCAGTAACAGCTGGAGGGTCAGCAGGGGCAAACCCTTCTGTCTCCCCTTCCATTCTCCCTCTTCCATCTTCTGCTGCTGGGCTGCTGGCTGCTCCTGCTGCAGTGGCC
>NW_008627795.1:47212-47891 GCF_000691845.1 Merops nubicus
TTTATACATACTCTATTTTACTATCATTATTACTATTATTATTAGTGGTAGTATTAAAGCTGTTTTCTAATCAACAAGTCTCTCTCCGTTATTCCCTTTCTCTTTGCCTTTTGGAGGTGGGGAGAGGGGGTTATCAGAGAGCATCTGTTATATTTCTGGGGGCTGCCCTTACCCCAATCTGCAGCATTCCCTTATCACCATCTACTAAAAAATTTATACATAGTTTTATTTATTTTAGCATTCATATTATTTAGCATTAATTATATAGCATTTAGCAATTATAATTGCATAAGGAGTGATCTCAGCTGGTACTCGATATAATCCTACTAAAATGGAACCTACATTACAAAAGTTTTTGAAAAATGCTTTTGCCAAAAGTGTGCAATACTATGGCAAGAATGAGACTCAAAGACTAGTAGCACACCATTCTACCTGTAGGTTTCTGTCACCTCTAAGTGACTACAAGGTGTTCTTTGGAAAACCACATTTTCACAGAAAGACCACTGACAAATATAGGAGCTTGTTTCCTTAAGCCCTTTCCTATGGTAATTGCCTGTAAAATTTACCACTTTTAAGAGTTTGTCATGGTTACAGGGGCTGGGACCAGTCTATCATTATGTGGGTAGAACCAAAAACTGTGTATTCTATACCCTCTATGTCAGTGCTCATGGGCTGTTAA
>NW_008627795.1:48102-48899 GCF_000691845.1 Merops nubicus
GGGCAAGCAAGGACCCACCACGTGCCTCCTAGAACGATGTCAACCCATTGTGAGATGCTCCACCCAGGGGGAGGAGCCAAGTGCTCCCACCTGGTTATAATCTGGGGTTCAGATCAGCACAAGGGGCTCTTACCCAAAGGATTTCCAGAGGACAAGAGCTACCAGACTTTGCTATCCGACAATAGCTATCAGACTACGGGATTGCTGCTTCAACAAGAACACTTCATCTGGACTGCTACCACCACCCTAACTAACAGAGAGTCAGGTTGTCCTGACTCTGTCAGTGTTTTGTTTGACGTACGGAAACTGACTCTATAACTCGAAAGTTATAAAGCAGGTATGTCTGTTGCACGCAGATGCAGGGGGGATCTCTCCACCACAAACGTGCATGCCCGAGGAGGCAAGTCCTCCCACATTTACACAGTGAAACAATACATATTCATGTGACACCTGTACATATTCATCACCTAACCCTGCCTATTCTTGCTTCATATGTTAATTAGTTTATCAGTCCTTCGCGCGTGCACAGATCATCCCAGAAATTATGGGCAGGGGTCTTCTGGATGTGGGCAGTGGTCTTTGGGAGGAAGAATATAGTCACCCTCGCTGTGTGCTCTTCACCCTTTCCCTGGAATGCGATGATTTTGCAATCCTGTAGTGCCTTTATCAGTCTGAGCTAATTCGTGTCCTTGTTTACCATCCGGCAAGGGGATTTATCGATGGTTTTGTGACGGGTGCCATCCTGTTTTCTAATTCTTGTTCCTTCTGGTTGCCTTCTTGATGTGGGGGGAGTGTTC
>NW_008627795.1:48923-53416 GCF_000691845.1 Merops nubicus
TGCTCGTCAGCAAGAGGATTTATCGATGTTTTTTTGTCAGGTGCCATCCTGTTTTCTAATTCTTGTTCCTTATGGTTGCCCTCTAGATGAGGTGGGAGTGCCCTTTTCATGGTTGAGTGTTCTTTTCAGGGTTGGTTTTATTTAGATAAGGTTAGAATGTCCCTTCTGTCTGTAAATCAGTCCTTGCTAGCAAGAGAAAGCAAATTTTTCCATCTGCTAGCTGTTTCTTTTCCTTTTAAGCTGTATAGTCCTGTGTTCTATTTTCTAAAATTCTTAATATGTATAATTAACTATTATTTTCTATCTATTACTATTCTTACCCCAGATCATGTTTTGGGTTTTTTGTTCTTTTTTTGTTGGTTTTTTTTTTTTTTTTTACTATTGCATTTACTTTATTTTTCCTATTAAATTGTATTTCTGACTAGGAGTCTCTCACTGCTTTGCTTTCAAACCATTACAGAGTTTTGCTGACAAAATACAGAAGAGGGATACTCTAAAGTTCTTTATTGCCAGTGTTGTCTTTAGATCAAAATACACATTTTCCTGTTTCCATCAAAGTGATGTGCAGTAGGAATAAAAGTAGACATAGCTTTGCTAAGATGCCATTCTATAGTTGATCATGCTCAGATAATGTATTCCAGAATGATTTAAGATTAGAGAGATATTTGTATTTCTGTCTTGACTGCCCTCTGAGACATAGTAGACAAAAGATGATGAAATTCTGTCAGTTACAGAAAACCCCATAAACCAACCTTATTCATACAAAAAAAAAGGGCATTCTCAAGGAATCATAACTTTGTTTTCTAATATGTGAGCTGAGATAAATGGGTATAATAATATCCTGGACCTTGCTGAGAAATATTGTCTAACTTTTCTCATTTGAGTGTTATCTATCACATAAATATTGATCATTTTAACATGTGAGGTGATTATAATGCTTCTTAAAATTGTGTTAATATAGTGCTTCTATAGCCTGTATTATGCTGCGCAAAATTTTATCTGATTATAGTAATGAAATATTTCACAATCTATTATTTATAATACTTCAAGTTGGACAGGCCTCTTAAAGCTTATCTCTGATATAAGGTTTCTCAAGGGGACTCAAGCTATTTTTTAGTGGATTTCTGAGAATTCCTTCCAAAACAGTTTCCCACCAAGTCTTAGATAAGTTATTGGCAAAAATGTCAGCTGAAATGTGACAGCAGAGCTGAAATGTAGATTTTTTTTTCACTAAACTGCCTCTTAAAGGGCCAGCCTGCAGAACAGTTAAAAACACAATGTGAAGGTTTTGTGGAAAAAAAAAAAAAAATGGAATTTGGCTTATTAATCAATCATACTGATGCAGAGCTGTTTGTGTTCATGAAGGTCATGTCCCCTATATTATCTTTTTTATGCTACATAATTTAATGAACGTTAGCAGAAACGTGAACAAGTAGCTTAGTAAAGACAGCAGTGCCTTTGTACTCAGAAACAATAAGCTCTTTAATCCAAAGAGATTGAGCAAACTGTAATGAAAAAAATATAAAAAGTAAATGAAAAGGGTATAGATGGGGGTTCTCACTTCCATTCAAAGACTCCAGGAAACTGGTTCTTCCCAAAAATAAAGTGAATTAGTTGAACTGCATGCTGAACTGAACCATCAAAAAGGACAGTTCACCAATCCTTGTCTAACAAGACTTTTTTTCTAAGTGTTTGAATCTCTGGTGAAGAGCCTGATGCAGTTATAAACAAAAGGTGCATGGCTCCCCTTTGATATGAAAGATGAATCTTTTGCTGAAACCATCTCATGTTCATTTCAGCCTCAGTCAGTTATAGATTGCCACTAGCCAGTAAAAAGTTCACTATAAAGAATTATGTCCTTTCTGTCCTTGCTCACAGTTACTGTGTTAGCTACAGTAGGCAATTTTCTCCTATGTTCTTCAGAAGGTCATTCAAAATTCTTTTACTCAGCAAGATGATGGGGATCTAAAAATATTATGATGTCCAGGCATTTAGGTTTAGTTAAATTTCCCAGTGTTCAAAATAAGATGAAAGTCAACAAGAAAGGTTAAATTCAAACAACCTCATGCTTATAATTTACATCATATGAAACCAAAGCCAAATTTTGTAATTTTACCAGGAGTTTAAGCTGTCATATTTAATAGAAGTACCAAGGATATTCAGCCACTTCTAGAATATCTGTGACTTTTTAACATATAATTCTGACTTAAAGACATATATAAGCTTGTACCTTCTAGCTTAACTTTTGATATCAGAAAAAAAGAAATAGCCTGGGAACATAAGTATTCACACCTCATCTATAAAAATATCCTCATCATGTACCAGTTGTAATACTCCTGAAGTATACACAATAACCTTGATATGAGAAAAAAAACCTTTCTGTAATATTTGTAGAAAAATTCAGTCAAGCTGTGCAAGGTTTTAGGAGAAGTTTGGTGAAATTTTTGCAGGCTAGGCTTGCTTTTGTTTTTTAAACCAAGATTACAATGTGTGTATGGTACAAAATAAATTTCAACAGCTGTCATGTTTCTATCCAGTCATTTCTTTTGCAAATATTTCAGATGACCCCTTGATAAATCAATACATGTGTTCTCCCAGGTGCACAGAAACAGCTTACTCTCAGCTTTCTCTTGAGTACACATGATTTTTGGGTCTAACAGCTGTATACACAAGGTTCAAACAGATTTACTACCTCTGATAGTGCTAGCATAAAAAAATAAGGAAGGGATTCTTAAGAAGACATGCTTCAGCTATCAAGGACTAATGGGAAACAGAAGAAAGGATTTGCATCTTTCCATAGTCTTCTGCCTTTTTTTTTCTTAATGTTTGGCTATGAATGCTCTTCTGAAATGAGGGTCTTTCAGGAAAGAAGAGCCATTTGGGTAGCTGAAATGATGGGATTTGAACCCCGAGCCCCCCAATTAAGGTTGCCATATGGGTGATTCCCACAGCCCTTCATCCAGAGGGGTGAGTTTGCCTTAGAGCTTCCCCCCAGGGTGCGGCCGGCCCTGCAGGGAGAGCCAGAAGGGAAATGAGCCCCAGGGGTCCCGCAGGGAGCTGACAAAGGTCAGGGCTCTGCTGGGGGATAAAAGCTGGGACCACTGGCAGGGAGTCAGGAGTGTCTGTCTGTGGAGTGCACTCCCCAGAGCTGCCTGGTTCAGGGCAGACCTCCTGACTCTCCTGGAGCTGGGCCCTGGTCTGTTTAGGCCTTTGCGAACGCGGGCTGATTGGGTGAGAGTTGCCATGTGGGCACCTTTTTCTTATGTCTTAAACTTACTGGTCTGGCTGTTTCCCATACCAACTGTGGGCAACCTCAGCTCACTGTTTGTACCATTGTTGTGGGCTGAGTCACATCTTTTGTGGGATCGTTGGGGGTGGCATTGATTATGTTCCAGCTGATTGATGTTTGTACCCCCAGCGATCATTCATGGAATGTGCTTTTTGTCTACAATACAGTCTGTGTATTGGATTCTCCTTCTGCTGGTGGTATCATTTTTGTTGGGCCTGGTCATTGGCAGAACAGTAGCTTATACCTGGCATGAAAAATAAGAAGAAACGAGGGAGAAGATAGAAAAACAGCATTAGAAGTCAAAAGCTGGTCAGATGTAGTATAGACAGCTGGTACTCAGCTATCAACAACTATTACAAACTTATCCTCTAATTTGACTCTTGAGTTGCTGTTAGTCTTTAATCTTCAATTAATAAATGGCTGAAACTTGCCTGAATGTTTTAGGATGTTACTGGTCTATAATTGTGCTGGTTAGTTGCAGGCCAAGATTTATTATCTAATAGGCCCTCATAAAACAGCAAACCTAGTAACATCTTAAAGCTCGTCAGATAAAAGGAATATGGTCTGAAGTACCACATGTCATGAAACCTGAGAGCACAGAAAACTCACTTTCTATGATGAAAACTGTGCTTTGGCAGGGAACAGAGAACTGCCCTGCCTTTGCCATTTAGAAACAGACAAGTGGAGAGACTAGGCTGTCCAATATGGTCACAAAATTAGTATTGGCAGAAAAAAAGGAAGATGCTTGTAGTTTTTGATGAATTTATAATTCCTCTGGCGTCATCAACTACAGACATAGTTCTACTAAATAACACTGTCACAAAACTGAATGCTGTCATATTTCTGCCAGAACTGTCACAATGTTGATGTAGAGGCAGCGTTGTAGTTTAAAATTCTCAGCACCAGCTATTTCAAGGAACCAGTTTTCAGTTTTACTTCAGTTTACAGCTGAATTTTTAAATAGTGCATAGTATAGAACATGCCTGGAAGTACTTCCTTTTCTCAGTCTACTCTTTAGAAAAAGCAAAGGAAGAACAAAGAAATGGGGAATATTCCAAAATACAGCCAAGTTGCTGCTATCTGTGGCTGGATTTCTGAGTTTCATACTACTAGGTCCTGCTTTCCAAATATCAATAAGTTGGAAAACAAGGTATTGCTAGATGAAATACACTCAGCTCTGACCAAAGCAGGCAAAAAAAAAAAA
>NW_008627796.1:0-25495 GCF_000691845.1 Merops nubicus
CAAGAATGAGGGCTCGCTTCACACATGCCTGGTGACAGGAGCAGTCACCTCTGCCCCTAGCAAAGCTGCTTAGTACTCCCAAGTTACACTCCATGGAAGTGCAGGCACTTCACATTCCACTGTCCAGCACTTCTTTGCTTGGTTCAGCGGTTTTTAGTGAAGATGTATTGCAGTTAGCAGTGTATTTACAGAAAGCCAGATGCTATGAATGTACAAAAATTTCCACATTTCTAGCGTCATTCCTTTCTGTTACAAATTCAAAATTCATTCATTCATTCATTTCTGCTAGAAATGTAACTGTTGGAAGCACTTGAAGACAAGTTTGTTGTCTATTAATAACACTATTCTGTTATGGAGGGTGGCAGGGGGAGAATTAGGACTGGCTTACATATCTCAGAATAACCTTGTGTGAACAATTGGGTTTTTGAAAGGGCGTTATTTTAATTTTAATTCTGTTTTTGTGGTTTGTCTTTTTTTTTTTTTTTTTTCCTCTGGTTTGACTGTTGGTGCTGTCGCTAGAGTTTGAGGAGTTATGACAATGGGACATTCTCTGATTACTGTAACCTGTTATCCACCTGTCTAGAAGAGGCAAGAGATTCTTTGACATCAGGCTGGCCAACTTGGTGAGGCAGGCTTTAAACTGAAGGACTTGGGGGGTGGGCTCCAACATGGCAGTGTTCATCCCATCCTATTCAGATGGGAATAAGCCAGGCCAACCAGAGCAGCCACAAATGTTCCTTAGTTGCCATCTAAGATGACCACCAGAAGGCAAACCACCTCAAGGCTGGGTATGACTATGGTGAATCCTCTTGTGCTCCTCCAGGTAAACCTGCTTGCTCGATTAAGTCTCTGAAATGCCTCTACACAAACAAAGCAGTATGGGGAATGAAGAGGAAGTACTAGAGAACTGACTGCAATCGTAGGGTCATGATCTCATTATGGAGACATGATGGGATGACTCACATCACTGGAATGCTGTCATGGATGGCTATATATGTTTTAGGACAGACAGACCAGCAGGACTAGGTGGTGAAATTTGTCTTTATGTGAGGGAGCAATTGGAATGTACCAAGCTCTGCCTAGGAGGAGATGAAGAAATCTTAAATTGGGTAGAAAAGATGGGTAAGAATTAAGGGCCAGGCTAATGTGTGACAGGGTTGTGGGTGTTTAATAGAGGCCACTTGATCAGGAAGAGAAAGTTGAAGAGACCTGCTACAGACAGATGCAATTAGCCTTATGATCACATGCCCTGGTTCTTTTGGGGGACTTTGATCACCCTGATATTTCCTGGAGAGGCAACACAGTGAGACACACACAGTACAGAAGGTTCCTACAGAGCACTGGTGATCGTCTGTGGCCTAATCTATCAGGAAGTAGTTTATGTTCTCTGCTTCCCAGATAAAAACCCTTGTCTATATAAAATAGTGCTTTTATTTCTGATGTTGTTCTACGGTGAATGCTTCTAGAGTAAACTCAGACTTTAATAACCTTTCTAATGCTCATGTATTTCTACCCCTTAAATCAGCTTTGTGTAACATCTGAGGAGCCAAACCACTGCTTGTCATTAGGGTGATGATTCACCAAGTGGTGGGCAACCAAAAAGCCTCTTTATTGTAAAGCTAAACATGTCATTAATGTTCCCTAAACCTGTGTTGAGCACAAGTTGGACATACTCTGTTACATGAGACTGTGCAAAGGCCACTAATCTCTAGCCATTTCTGAGTATCTTATTTCCAAAGACATGTCCAAATGGGTGCTTGATGGATGGCATCTCTTAAGGACTGTGTTCAAGTCTTGCTGTAAAAATTAGAGTGGCTCTCAGTGGAAACAGAAAATAGAAATAATAAAGAAATATTTATTTCTTTAAAGAATGATCACTTTGTAATATAAACATCTTCTCAGGGACTTGAAGGAAGGACATATTCACAGCAGTTAAAAACAAAATCATAAACACAGGCCGCCAAAAGCTTTGCTCTAATAAAGTGTCTTCATTATGACATATTTGCATCCCTGTAAAGGGAATGGGAATAATATCTGACCCATAATCAAATTTAGTACAATAGGAAACACAAGAGTAAAGATGTTTATATCTTTAAACTTAATCAGGTTATGTGTACCATTAACATTGATAGTAACAAAAGCTAAAGCTAAAATAAAGAGATAATCACATTTGTTTCCCAGGGAGAAAGCAAATGAACTCCATGGACCGGGGGAGAATTCCTTCCCTCTCTGTGCAGGATTACAGTCTGCAGGTTCACTGTCTTTCCCTGGTACTTTATTCAGAGTCAGGGTGAATCTATAGCTTGTTTGTTATCTACCGTGTTTGAAAATGAATCCATATTTTGAATTAGTGACACAAGTATTAATTTGTTTTCCCAGAAACCTGACTTGGAAAGGCTCAATAAATACCCTTCATTCTGACATTTTTTCTGTGTAGTTAGTCTTCTGAAGGTGGTAACACGAACAACACGCAGGCTGATATACCCTCTATCCAATATTCCCAGCTGTAGAAACTGATACTCTGAGATGTTGGTCTTCTGCACCAGCAGTGATGCCTCACACTAATATCATACATCTTGTACCCCCTGTAAAATTTTTACTTGAAAATTACTTACTATATATGCTTTGGAACTCATTATTTACTGAACAACTGTAGTTACACTGATGAACCCACAGAACTTTTTTCCATTTTGAAAAATAAATTCCTTTGGGAGTTTCCTTCTGGCTGAACTATTTGAATAGGAGGAAATACTTACATCCCCCTATCCAACACTGAGAATTCTGTAAAAAGACGTATTCCACATCAATCCCATGTGTTCCATTATGCATACGGGGCAAAATGGAAATACAGTAGCAGAGAAGTTGCCATAGGAGCAGTAGTTGAATAACTTAAGTCACTAACCTGTAAAAGTAGTTTGAAAAAAAATTTAAGATGGTAGAAGGCAGAATGAAAACCAAGATATTTCAGCTGAAATTCATCATCCAGTAAACCTGCTATAAATCTACACTGTATATGTTTATGTCACAGGTAAGACTGTTCCATTTGCAATGGAGACTCACTTGTGTTTCCAGGTGATTCACTCAACTTCTGTTCAGAGGTAAGACTGGAGGATATAAAACCATCATGGAAGAAAATTCAGAAAAGACTATTACTTATGCCAAGGTACATTTATTTTGGGGATATTTGCACATTAAAGTGCTGGTGGAGACCAGACCCAAAGAGATAAAACATCAATATTTTCAATATCATACAGTCTGCACAGAGCCATAGCTTTTTCATCGTTTCCTGAAGATTTTAAATTCCTTATACCTTTCTACATTTGTAAATATATACAGAATTCTCTGAGTCCTGTGCATAGTAAAACAACTATGAAATCTAGAAGAAATGAAGACTGAAGATGAGCGAGAAGCAGGGGGAATTAACTCAAATGGCAGAGTGCTTACTAAGCATATGAGAGGTAGAAGGTTTGATGCCTGCATTCTCCACTGTTTCCATCTTAAAGGCTCTGCTAAGGCACATGAAAGATGAGGAGCTGATTGATGGCAATTAACATGGCTTCACCAAAGGCAAATCATGCATGACAAATCAGCTGGCCTTTTATGACTGAGTTACAATGTCAGTGGATAAGGGAAGAATAACTCACATCATTTCATGGGACTTCTGCAAAGTATTCAGCACTGTCCCATGTGACATCCTGGTTTGTAAATTGGATTTGACAGACGGACCACTTTCACTCGAATGGACTGCATTCAAAGAGTTGCAGTCAATGGATTGATGTCCAAGCAGAGACCAGTGATGAGTGGTGTTCCTCATGGATTGGTACTGGGACCAGAGCTGTTTAACATCTTTGTTGGTGATACGGACAGTGAGATTGAGTGCACCCTGAGCAGGTTTGCAGATGATGCCAAACTGAGTGGTGTAGTCAACACACTGGAGGGAAAGGATGCCAAGAGGTGGGCCCTTGTAAACCTCATGAAGTTCAACAAGGCCAGGTGCAAGGTCCTGGACCTTTCTGGTCCCAAGCACAATTACAGGCTGAGTGGAGTATAGATTGACAGCAGTGCTGAGAGAGACTTGAATGGCCTAGTTGATGAAAAGCTTAACATGAGCCAACAATGTCTGAGTGCATCCCAGAAAGCCAAACATATACTGAGCTGCATCAAAACAAGAGTGACCAGCAGGTTAAGGGAGGCAATTCTTCCTCTCTACTTCATTCTCATGAGACCACACCTGGAGTACTGTGCCCAGCTCTGTAGCCCTCAACATGAGAAGGATGTCAACGTGTTGGAGTGTGTCCAGAGGAGGGCCACAAAGACAATTGGAGGGCTGGAACACCTCTCCTGTGAGGACAGATTGTGAGAGTTGGGGGTTTTCAGCCTGGAGTAGTCTTTGGGGATGCCTTCTTGTTGCCTTCCAGTATCTGAAGGGGGCCTACAAGAAATCTGGGGAGGAACTTTTTAAAAGGGTTTGTAGTCATAGGGCATGGAGTAATGGGTTCATATTGGAAGAGGGTATTTTAGGGTATTTACATCATTTAGATGAGAGGTAAGGAAGAAGTTCTTTACTATAAGGGTGGTGAAACACTGGCCCAGGGGTGCTGTGGATGCTCCATCACTGGATGTGTTCAAGACTAGGTTGGATGGGGCCTTGCACAAACTGATATAGTGGGAGGTGTCCCTGCCCATGGCAGGGGGAGTGGAACTAGGTGATGTTTAACGTCCCTCCCACGAATAGCGTGATTTTTTTTTTATATATCAGTTGCAGTTTCTCAAGATTGTTACCATCCAAAAATTTCTTAATAAGGTACACAATGCCCATATAGGCATAGTGCAAATAACTGAAGTAAATCCAACATAGGAAAACCCATGGGATGTTTTTTGCAGGGAGATGGGCAGGTGTCATTTATTTATGACATTCCTTAGTTTAAGCAAAAAGACTTTTAATATAAAGGATCAAAAAGGGGAAAAAGGAGGCAATAATGGTAACCTCCTCCCCACCCCACCTCCCAGAAAAAAACAACCAACCAAACAAACAAAACCAAACAAACAAACAACTACAACAACAAAAAATAACCAACAAGTGAGTGAAACTCAGGCTTCAGCCTGTATTTAATGAGACTTAGAAGAAACACATGTTCTTCAGGAGCAGTTATTCTAGAGCTACTAAACTGTCTTCTCTGCAGCAGCTTCTGCTGGCCTGCACTGGAGAAAAAGGAGAGACTGCTCCTTCTGGTGCAGTATGGTAATTTACCTGGGGTTCCAGAAAATTATTCAGACCCCTCTCTACTTCTTTCACATTTGTGTTTCCATTCTTTCTCAGCTAGCTGTAATGAAAATACGGTTCACATTTTGATCCCGTTTACTCTACTATAAACTTGATGAACTATTGTCACCAATGCAAATGACTAAATTTATGTTAGTGCAACAGAATATAACAAAATCTAGCAGTGCAGTAAAAAAATTATACGATAGCATGAGGCATATTGCTCACAAAATAGTATAGAGTTAAGGACTTAACCATGGTCCCAGGAGTAATATACTGCTGCATTAGATCTGCTTCTATATATGCATGTTTCTGATCTTTTTTAACAACAGATGACTGCTAAGAACTCAGCTAAAAACATTTTCTTCAGTTCTCTGCTAAGTCTATGGTATATGGTATATGGTGTATGGAATAGAATCAGTGCTGACATTCTAATATTGTGCTAGAAAATACTTGATTGGTGTGACTTTTTCCTTTTTTTCCCACATATCTACATGTATACAAGGACATATATATATAAAAAAAAAAAAATTGATAGCTCTATTCACCATTTCTTCCTCTGATTCAACTTTTATTGTAGAGTCTTCACAAGTCCATCTTCCTGCAAGCAGTCAGCTTGCAAAGTCTTGCCTCAATGTAAACAGAAAAGCTCTATGTTCTTGATAAAGAATTAGAAGCTGTTACACATTGAACAATATATGCTGCACTTTAGAAAGCTGAAGATTGGAGGTAGTTTTCGGTGAATTGTATTATACTAAATCTCAACAACCTGCCTGTGGCTTTAATTATCAAAGCATTTGTTAATAAAAGTGTTTAATTACTAAGAATTAAAGTAATGCTGATTTTTCAAAGAAGACTATCTCAAAAGAAAAATTAGAAATAAAAATAAAATATATTTTGTCACTTACTTAAATCTGAGAATTAGTTTGCAATGACCTTGTGGTTGTTTCATCATAAGCACTGTCTTCTCAATCACACATCTTCTAATGACATGACCCAGTCTGGTCTAACTGGAAAGACAGCTCTTATAATGTGTTTGCACCCAGTTCTTTAGGTAACAGCAAAATCTCTTCTTGCTGGCTTGGGAACATGATTGAATAAATTCTCCATTTACTAACATGATCCTCAACACAATGTTCCACCTCAAGTTCTCATCACTATACTAGAAGGTAACATATACTAAGAAATATATCTGCTTCTGTTCAGAGAGTATTGTCAGGCATTGTGTACAGTTTACATGAGGAGTGTTCTGGTTTCAGCTAATTCCTGTTACGATTAGTTTGCTAAACCTTAGGGGTTACTAATAATATCACCACTGTCACATGTAATTTGTTTTATAATAACTCCATGATCCAAATCAGTTAGCTCTTTCTGCATCTGACCAAATTATTTGGCAGAGTTCATGTTTTCCTTTCAAAAGTTAATACCCCTACACTTTATGCAATTACTCCACATGACAATACATTTGTCAAGCTACATTAAAATTAGAGTCTTGGGATCTATTTCAGTAACTCCTAAATATATATCTTAAAATAGAAAAGTAAAATGCTCCAGAAGAGCCATGAAATTGGTTGAATTCAGAACATTGACTACCTGTTTTGCTAATACAATATGCTGCTTGTAAAACACCAAGTCACTTTTAGCATCAAATTTCTCAGCTTCTTATTTTATTAATAATGGAGGTTCTTTAAAGGGCTTGGGCGAACACTGAAGTGTAAGGGTTTTTTTATCCAACAATCTACTGAATATCCTGGATCTATAAACATACTAAAAATGTCAGAAGAACAGGCACACATGTAAGCTTTGTGTTTCTTCGTTTTTCTTTGTTTTGATCAGATCAGAAACATTATACTACCTTTTATTTTTTTCCTTTCCTGGCTACAGATGATGAGAAATTAACCAGATTGAGAAAAAAAATGTACTTTATTTTCCTGCTGGGTCTGTGGAAGGGGTGCATTCAGGCTCTGTTAAGGCTGTGTGATGAATATCCTAGGAACAGAGGCTGTTACTTTCTCAGTTAAACTGTTTTACCCAGTTCCATTCTATCATTTTGAATCACCAGAGGAAAGAAAGAATAAAAACAAGTGGAGATCCTTTTCTGTTGGCAATGGGCAAGAGGCCTTTTGAGTTGGTGTTAGGCTTACAATGTCAGTGAGGGTGATTAATGTCTTCAGTCTACTGTAACTTTCTCTTGACTCCACTGGTTCGAAGATGCTTTACTCACCTGCATATCAGAGGATCTTTTTTTTTTTCTGTCCTAACATGGCCTCAACCAGTAGTCTTTCCTGTTCCTTCTGTTTCTCCAACATGGAAATCCTTGGGACTTTTGAGGCTATGCTCCTCCCATGACATTCTCTAACTCTTATCTCCTTACACCATCCTTCTTAGATGCCAAAAAAAAAAATTATAAATACTAACTTATTCAAATTTGGAAGTAATTTTTTAGTGCCTCATATCAAAGGCAAAACTTGGACTCATTCAGCTGGGAAAGATTATGTCGCAGTTTTGGTGGTTTGAGAAAGACCAAGTTTTTTACAGAAGCCTGTGTTTGGTTTCTTCTGTGATAACTGTTGAGGCCTCATGCTCCAAAATATCTGGTGAATATTTACTATACAAGTTAATACTGATATTTTAAAAAAATAGTGCTTAAAATAGCCTCAAGACAGGGAGTCTCAGATATGCCTTTGAACATATATGAATGTATGGGGTATTGTGCATATGTGTACAACAAGGTCATGCATATCTCCATGAAGGGTCAAGCTTGGTTTAATTCTGTCTTTTCAAAACAAAAGCCTATTGTACATTTTGTAGCATGAAAATTATGGTAACAAGATTTCTTATGGTGCTTCTAATAAGTCAAACATTTGTCATGGTTCCAGTTTTACCCAGCTCTTGCTGAGAAGAGAGACCAGCCAGTATTACTCAAGTTACATTTCTGAGAGGTAGCTAACCTGTAGCTGTCACAAACATGAGGACATGAGGAGGTGAGACATATAAAAATTCTAAAGAATTCTAAAAGAATTCTTTAGAATTCTAAAGAAAGGCCTAATCTGTAATTTAGTATTTTAAAATATTTGTAGAGTCTTTGGGAGTACAATTCCCACAACTGATTTTTGTATTGTTTTGAAGTCTTACTATACTATAGACATCTCTTGGCTGTGCAGTACTCCAGTGGAACTACAAGTGGAAAGAATTTTTGCCTTATTTCTGAGACTCCTATTGCTATGGACATTGCTCAAAGGTTTGTCTTCAGTTGAAAATGGAATGGGATGCCACACATTTATTTTACAGTATTATTTTTGCACCATTCCTAACATATTTGTGAAGGGCAAGAAGCTACTCCAAGCACAGGACTGAGGATCACTTCCTACTACTAAGCAGGCATTAATAGTGACTGACGAGTCCTGGAAAGCTGTGTGGGATGTCTTGGAACTTTCCCATCCCTCTTTGTCTGCAGAGTAAATAGAGAAGGTGGACTACTATGTGTCCATCCTCATCTTCTGCCTTCCGAGTCCTTCCAGTGAGATAAGCTGAAAATGGTAGAGGTCCATTTCAATACATCAGGCTGAGAGCTGTAGCATCTGGGGCCCTTGATGCACAGCTCCTGCCAGGCTGGAGGGGTAGTTACCTTCAGATGACAGCTATATCAGGCTGGTGTATTCTCAGCCTGAGTTGTGGTTTGCAATGAGCAGTATCTTACTTTCTAAGGAGCTCAGTTTGTCATAAAATAAGGTCTTAATCCATACGAACAAGGGAACCATCTGAGTCAAAGTACCAAAATGTGGTTCTGAAGCCTCAAAGGACTAATTTTACATTTTGTGTACAAAACAGTACAGATGAAGAGCTTTTGAATGTGTGCTTTAAGAGTCCAAAGTGAAATTATGCTATCTGATCAGTCATAAGGAACATGAGTTGGGTCTGAGTATTTTAAAAAGACACCACTGGGAGCCCACACTTAATCCACGGGTAAATTCAAATACTAAAAACATTCAAGGGAACCAGGATTTTTATATAAATATTCAGTGAGCTGAAGACATGTTAACTTAATTCAATGAATTATTCATTGTTATTAGCTTTTCCAGCTCTAAAGCTAAAAAATCATAAAATATTTTTTAAATCTGCATCTGAAAATCAAATCAGAAAAAATCACCAAGTAGAAACATCCAATCCTTTAAAATGGGGAAAAAAAAAAAAAAAAAAAAATCTGTGTTACCAACATTATTAGCATTGATTATTGTTAAATGGGTTAAAGTCCTAAAAGGTACTTTCAAAACTAAGTGTAACTCTTATAGTGACACAGTGATATTTACTATGAGACATTAATTACACATACAGACACCATTCAATTAACAGAAAAATGGTAGCACACTGTGACACGTAGCTTTATCTTCTGTGCCTATAAAAGTTAGGTACAAACACCACTAATGCAGTTGCTAAAACATGTATCATAGTATCAGATAATCAATTTCAAATAACGTATAAAGTTAATTAATGTAAATTACATGCCACACATTTATTTTAAAGGCCATTTAGTAGTGTAACTCTGCACTGTAAAAAGAAGTAAAAGGAAAAAAAAGGAAAAATTTTCATGATGCAACATACTGACATATACCAGCTTCGATCACAAGAAAAGAGGCGGCATTTCTATTAACAGTAGAGCTGCTCTGTTTCCAAATAATATGGTAGCAAAACAGAAAGTTTCAGGTACAACTCAAGCAGTGCCGGAGTGGGTCCTTGCAGAGACACACAGTTTCTAGCAGGGCTGTCATTTCCACCCTAAAGTTCATTGTTGTTGATATAGGCCTGGGTTATTTTAAGTTCTCACTGTTTTTGCAGACAAATGTGCGTCTTACTTGGTGACACGCAATACACAGGGATGAGGAAGATTCATTGCTCACTGCCACAACAGGGCAAAAAAGTAAAGGCACATATTTGCCTGATTAGTCTAGCAGTTTAAGTGTCCAATGACACTATTATTGAAAATTAGGTTAAAAAAAAAATAAAAACCAAAACCAAACAACAAAACACATTTTCTTTGAAGAAGAAAATGACCATTCTGCTAGCCCCTGTAAAGATATGACACTTGGGAACATCAGCAAGCAACACCAGCAGGAGAACTTTATTTCCTACTCATGTCTCACAAAGTTAGTGAAGTGTTGTTGCCAGTCACATGACAAGAACTATTCATTTCACTGCTATTCTCTAATTTCTCCTCATTAAAAATACAATGCAATTATCTACCCAAATTGAAACTGGAGTGTAGTGCATTCAATTAATAAAGCAGACAGGAAGACACAGGGATTTGAATTTGAGCATGTTGAGATTGATCTGCCCTTTGCTGGCCATGCCATTTACTCTGTGCTTATGGGATCATGCTGTATATAAAATCACGTGATAGCTACCTACACAGAGAAGCAAGAAATGAACCAAAAGCAATGTGGTAGTGACTGTTCTGCAAGGAAGTAAAAAAATGAGGAAGGAAGAGAGGCAGAAAAAGGAACATAGAAGTAGTATAAGAAAATGGAGCAAGGAAAAGTAGGGTAATGTATTTAAGATGTAACTGCAATGCATTTTGGCTTAGTACAGGCTGGTGCATTAAAGCCAAAAGGAGCAAATAGCCAGGTATGCACTGGCAAAACCAGGACTACCATGATGAAAAGTTGTGGGCTTGTCTGCTTAAGCACTTGGGCACAACTTCCTAGATCCTAATGACTGGTTTTCAGCCCTCTTCTGTCTTCTTGTACATTGCATCAGCTGTGCCCATGGGTATAGGTCTGGCTATAGCGTTAAATCTGTAAGTGATACGTGGAAGCATACTGACAAACAAGCTTTAGATCTGGCTTCTGAATACAGACAAAAAATTGCAGATTGATTCTGTAGCTTTTATTCATGGTACAAAGTCTTCATACATATAGAGAGCGTACATTTCAAAACTACTTATTTATTATTAATTAAGAAGATTACTGAGGGGAAGGTGTTATAAAATTCGATTGCAGGTTTAAATCCAATACGAGAGAATTTTTCCTAAAATGTTTGAATCTATTATCTAATATTAGATTTGAAATCCATAAAGCTATATAACTGTATTAGGAACAAAATGTTAATGTACATTGATTTTAAATGTGTTTATTTATTCCATGTGTTCATTCAATGTGAACCAATCTTAAAGTTCCTTGTGAAACAAGAACAGTATAGCAGTAATATTACTGGCATTCTTTCAAGCTGCTGTTTTAAAATTAAGTTTCTAAGTAGCAAATGAAAACCCCATAAAAATATACCTCAGTGGGTGGAATATTCCTTTTTTCCTTTTTTTTTTTTTTTGTATGCGTATTTGTTTGCCTTTTGGAATTTCTAAGCAGAGGATCAGAAAACGGGGGAAAATTTCCAGTATCCAATTGTGAACATCTCAACAGAATGGAGGATGTCTTATTTTTTATGGCAGCTGTTTGGTCATTGTGCTTTACTTGATTTGCAATTATTTAAATGTCTGCTCACTTTAAAAGCAAATCCTGCCTGATGTTGTGGTTCTCAGATGTCTGAAAGAGCTTTTATGCTGTCTTGATCATTTTTCTGTTGTATGAAGATGAAAAATAACCTAGAATTCAGATCTCAATTTAGGAATTCTCTCAGCTGCATTTTGTTTTTAACATTAAAACACCCTGTTCAAATAGAATGTAAATATATAAATAAATTCATGTTTTCTACTTGCTTAGCTATTTCAACTCAATAGATCATGAGGGTTGCATTATTTTAAACCTAAAACATGATCAGTATTACACATGATTGCATTAGGGACTTTGGTTCCCCCAAGAATGTGGTTTTAAAACATACACCACCTGTCACTGCACACAGTCTGGGACATTAATGAAAGCAGCTATTTGAAAAATCAATTTTACAATGGCATTTCCAGTTGTGGAAAATTCCGCCTCCAAGTTTTCATCTCACTTTTCTCCATTTGGATTACTTTTTAGAGTGCTGTTATTAAAATGTTATATAAAGAGGCAATACTTTCTTTTAATAAAGGAGGCTGAAACTTCCCTGTTGATAAATTAAGCTGCAGAATGGCAGAAGTCATCTGAGGTTGTTATAGAACAAGTACTTCACAACAGTGAGTTTTGCCTGTATTTCACCTCTTTCTGGGTGCAAAATACTGTGGAGCAGATTGCCACGATCTCATATTCTCTCTGCAAATAATTGACTTTTTGTTTTGTTTTAAATGCTTCTTCCTCTAAAGCTCAATATTATAGAGCAGGTGCTGTTTAGATGGGAGCAATCATATGTGCCACATGCTGTTATTTCGTTTCCTGCTTTGTGCTAATGCTATATGATAGCTTCTGGAAAAAAAAGGAAAAAAAAAAAAAGAAAAAAAAAAGACTTGCACTGCTGCATAAATCTTCTTTCTACAAACATTTGTGTTACTAACTTCTAGCCTTTCAGACCTGAGGTGCAAATCGAGCACAAGGAGACTGATGTATGAAATAAGAGCAAATATTCAAAGAAATGCTTTCTTCCCAGGTTGTCCCAGGTACAACATTTCTTGGGGGAGGGGATGGAAGTTTATAGTAAGAGTTTATAAAGAGTAGATTTTACAGGCTGAAAAGCTTGGTGCAGTTAAACTTTGGGAGGGATTTGAGCAAGGGCAAGCACTGAATCTAACCTATTTTATCATTGTAGCAATATTTATGATCCAAGCATGAAGGTGCCAGTGTTGTGTTGGCAGGCTTGGAACACACTTGGCGCAATGGCAGAACTCCCAAAAGTCCAGTTTTGCTTCAAGTTGTGTTCTGTTCTGAGGATGCATTGATAAAATTGGGGCAGGAATAATTCTGGTGAAAAAGGGACAAGAAATTAAATGATCCACTGTTTTGTACTTAGAGTGATATTGCTACCAAATTCTACCTGCTGCTTCTCTAAATTGGCCATGAAGGTAAATGTTTTTACTGAATACTAATTCAAATCCAAACTATGTATATTTATGGTAGATTTTTTTCTTTCTATGTTTTGATTGAAATCCACAGCAGCCTCAGAATATGTGCAAATTTAAACAAAGACACCAGGTGCTGAAGAGAGGGAAAGCATAAGTTCCTATTTATCATGTGCCTGCGATCACTGCTGGGTGATGAATAGTGATTTTTTTTTTTTTTTTTTTTTTTTTTTCGGGGGTCTGAGAGTGCAAGTTTTATAGCAGCCTGTAAATCTGGTTATTGGCTTGTTGATCCAACAAACCTAAAGTGGATATTGGCACTTGTCATTCAGCATTGGACCCTTACAGACTCCCGCTGCTGATTAGTCAAATACTTCGCCTCCTTGCAATTATTAATTCAACAGCAGAAACTCTAAGAAATTCTCAGGGGATCAAACTTTTACAGCCCAACTGCAAAGAAGTGCTACTTAGTATCACTTGAATGAGAAGAAGTAAGCATATGGGAAAAGGGAAGAAATCAATGACAGTGTTTGAACAGCTTAACCCTGTTGACACTTGCATGTTAATAGATTATTTATGCATCGCTTCCCCAGTAGGAGGAAATTAGTATGATTAGCATTTTCTGTTTATCAACTGTGAATCAAAAACTGGAAAAATGATTGCGTGCATTTTTGTTTATTCCCTTGAAAAGGTGTGACAGTGACTAAGAGGCCAGGACAACCTTTCATCATCTGTGCTTAGTCCCTAGGCTCTTTCTCAGCAGAGAAGTTTTCTTATCAAATACAGGCAGCCTGTTTTGTGAGGTTAAAGGGAACTGTGTCAGGTAAATGAGGTGAAATAAAAGCATCTTTTCTCTATCTTTGGAAAGAATACGTAAAAACAAATTTGCAGTTCACTGAAATGCGTCAGGTCACAAAATGGTATCTCACAATTAATAAGTCAGTCTGCCATGGCTATAGCTGTGACTGTATAGGAATGTGACACTGTTTGCAGTGTAGCAGGATTTGGGATATTTGTGATACAGCAGCTGAGGTGTCCTGAAAAAGACTGGAAAAACGTTAAGGTATGTGTGACCTGTAAGTTGTGCAAGGGATAAGTGTGTGAGGTTTTGTTGCATGTGAGATTATTTGTTGTGATATGACATGAAAAAAAATAGAAATTAGATGACTCTTCTCTTCCTATAAAAAGGACTTTCTCAGGCCACAGATATTCATAGTATAGAATATATTTCTTAAACATTCCAAAGAAGAGCAATAGTAATGTTTTTAAGAGTCTACATTAATTCCACCTACAGATTATATCACAGAAAGAGCCAGATCAAATACCAGACCTATAGAACTTAAATTTCATAATCTTTTGTGATCACAACATGAGTATCTTAACTGAAGTCTAAACCAGATTTATGAATAATAGTAGTTTTTTAGGGAGAAGGAAAAGTCTTCACACAGTGAGTGGCTGAATAAGACAGTATGTATTGTTTGGGGAGTGGCCTATTTTTTCTTTCTGCTTTTTAAGGTATGATAAATCACATTTTTTTCCCAATGAGAAAGATTTCTTTATACTATTTTTTTTTAAGCTGTACACATCTCTGCAGAAAGAGAAAAGAAAGCTGGAAAGCTGAACTATGTGAAGGGATCTGCACAAGGAAGAGAAGAACAAAAACAAAAAATTCCAAAATGAAAGTAAAGCACAACCTGTGTATATCACAAAATGGAGAAGATTTTATTTGCCTCCAGCAGATCATACATGGCATTTATGTAAGTGTGCTGGGAAACTTTATCTTGACAGTTAGATTAGATACCTGTATCAGATAATAATTGCCAATAACTGACTCCAAGAGGGGGTGGCTGCATTAAAGAGGAAGGTTCACCGGAGGTTGTTGGACTGTGCAGAGAGGGGAGGTTATTTATTTATTTATTGTTGGTTTTGTTAACCTGGGAGAAAGATCATGTGTATTACATTTACAAACACTGTGAAGCTGGGAGAAGTTCTGTGTGTGCTGTAGGACAAGAAATGAATCTCAACAATGTAAGAAAAGAAAGGAAATTGTAGGTCTGTGGCAAAAAGTCTAGAGGAGTCTGGCAAATAATTAGAATATTCAAGGACCAATTCCTCCAAGCTCAGGAACAGTGCACCTCTAGGGGTAAAAAATCAAGCAGAGGAGGCAGGAGACCTGCACAGATAAGCAAGTAGCTTCTGAGAAAGCTCAAATGGAAGAAGGAAGTTTATAGAATGTGGAAAAGAGGATTGGCCACTTGGAACAACTACAGGAACTCTTCCAGAATATGTAGGAATTCAATGAGGAAGGGTAAGTCCCTTTTGGAAAAAAACCTGGCAAATGGTGTAAAAGATAAGAAGGGCTTCTTCGAGTACATAGTAAGAAAAGGAAGACTACGGAAAACGTGGATCTGCTGCTGAATGAGGTGGGCACCATGGTGACCGAAGATACACAGAAGGTGGGTTCACTGCTCATGCGTTACTGAATGCATTGTTTGCTTCAGTCTTTACTGATAAGGCTGGTTCTGAGGAATACCAATCTCAGGAGGTACGAGAAAGTCTGAAGGAAGGAGCACTCTCTCTTGGTCAACAAAGATTGGGCTAGAGATCATTTAGGCAAGCTGGACATCCACAAATCCCTGGTCCCTGACAAGATCCACCCGTTAGTGCTGAGGGAGCTGGCTGATACTGCTATTCCACTCTCCATCGGTTTTGAAAGGAAATAGGAGAGATGTCTGAGGACTGGAGGAAAGCCAATGTCACTCCAGTCTTCAAAAAGGGCAAGAAGGAGGATCCAGGAAATTACAGGACAGTCAGCTTCACCTCCATCCCTGGAAGGGTGATGGAACAGCCCCTGGAGGTCATCTCCAAGATTGTGGAGGAAAAGAAGGCTATCAGGAGTAGTCAGCATGGACTCACCAAGGGGAAATCATGCTTGGCAAATCTGATAGCCTCCTGTGATGTTGTGACTAGCTGGGTATATGAAGGGAGAGTGGTGGATATAGTCTACCTTGACTTCAGCAAAGCTTTTGACAGTGTCCCATAACATCCTTATAGAGAATCTCAGAAAGTGTAGGTTGGATGAGTGGACAGTGAGGCAGATTGAGAAGCAGATGAATAACAGAGCTGAGAGCGTGGTGATCAGTGGCACAGAGTCTAGCTGACGGTTTGTAGGTAGCATAGTTCCCCAGAAGTCAGTACTGGGTACAGTCTTGTTCAACATCTTCATCAATGACATGGATGAAGTGATGGAATGTACTGTCAGCAAGTTTGCTGATGGTACAAAACTCAGAGGAGTGACTGATACACCAGAAAGCTGTGCTGCCATTCAGTGAGACCTGGACAGGTCAAATCCAGTGGTAGACCAGGTGATCTGAGGTAGCTCTAGCCTGGCTTTGCTGTCCTCTTAAGAAAGAGGAAATCATCCCAGTTAGACTGTTAGGACTTATGGCACTGGTGGTGAGAAAAAAAGGCATCAGCAGTGACATCTCCCTATCTAAATGATTGATAGGGCTTCTGTTATAATAAGTAATCTTAATAAAATACAGTTATTCACATATTCCATATGCATACAATTTTACTTTATGATTAAAATGAAACCGAACATTATAATAAAGAATGACCTTTGAAAAGAATGAGCTTAAAAGACCTAGCTAGAAGGTAATTCATTTTTCTTCAAGAATACAGATTTTAGAGATTTAAACTTATACAGCAGCAAAAGTTCTTTTTACCTATTCAGATCTTCAGTCTTTCCCCAGAAACTTTCCCTTCCCCACTCACAGAGGCATACATCTACTTATATTTGAAAGAAAAAAAAAAATACAGTCATTTCAGGAACTTTTTTTTTTTAAAAACCCTTTTTTTACCCTGCTAATACTGCTGGACATCCCCAGGCTGTGCCTTTTTTTTTAGTTACCCTGGCTTAGGGAAAGCTTGCTGTTGCTGCTGATATGTCCTTATACAGGCTGACCTCTCTGTGATATGGCAAATAATAGTGATTTAGAAGTATTTCTAATTGGGCAGGGTTAAAAAGGTGTTCAAGCAATTTAAAAATGAAACTAAAGTTATTTTTTTGTTTGTTTGTTCTCACCTTTAGTGTCTGTCTTTTCTCTCTTCATTTCACAGAGCTTCCTATTTCTCTGTGGTTTTCCTCTCCCTTTGACTTTTTGACTGCTTTATATAATAAAAGTGAAGAAAAGGTGACAAGTGGAAGAAAAAAAAACTCCAGATGTTTTAATCTTTTTCAAAAATCACCTTAATACTAGGAAACAAACTGCTTTGAAAAAAAAATTGAAAAATAATAAATCTTGGGAATATTTTTCTATTTAGAAATAGAATAGATTTATTAAATCATATAAAGATAAATAATTTATCAAATTATTCAATTCCAGGCACATACATATGTGCACAAGCACAAACACACACCTGGTAATTTTCTGTGTGTTAATGGAAATAACTTTTTTTTTCTTTCACTTTCAGCTAACACAAGTCCTTTACCTTCCTCATTCAGCCTTGCTCTAAGTCCTTTCTCACCTTGTGCCACATGGTTCTGAACATAATTTAATTCAGCCAACCGGTTGTCAAACTACAAACTTAATTTAAGCCAAGGATACAGTCATTACTTTTTCTTTTATGAAAGAAGATGATAGAGAAGTTAGACAGGAAGTTAGACAAGAAGTTAGGAAGAAAGTAACTTAGGAAGGAAGTTAAGGAAGTTAGGAAGTTAGTTAGGAAGTTAGGAAGGAAGTTAGGAAAGAAGTAAGGAATTTAGGAAGGAAGGAAATTAAGAAGGAAGGAAGTTAGGAAGGAAGTAATTTAGGAAGTTAGGAAGTTAGGAAGTTAAGGAAGGAAGGAAGGAAGGAAGGAAGGAAGGAAGGAAGGAAGGAAGGAAGGAAGGAAGGAAGGAATCGTAATCCATTAAAAATTATTTTAGGGTTTTTTTTAATTGTTTTAAATTTAATTGTTTGGGGCTTTTAGAAGAAGATCCATGAGCTCTAAAATGGATATAGGGAGATTAGCCAGAACTTTCAGGGAGCAGGCCTAATTCAGGTACCTCTGGTACACAGAGCTGCTCTTCCTAGTCCTCTATACACTGCTAAAATGATAAGGCTAAAAAAAGTCTCCTTCATTTCAGCAGTGCTGTATGGTCTTTCCTGTGGCAGCCTGTAGCATGCAACGCATTGTCAGAGCTCTGGGCATCCATGCTGCAAAGGGGTAAGCAGCTCTGCTGCAGCACGACCATTTGTCAGTGGCAACTGCTGAATATTCATCACCAAAAAGTAAGATGCTGTGGTAAGCTCCAGCTCAGATCATGGTGCAGATGGGAGTGGTCTCTGGTGCCCTGGTGGAAGTTCTAATGATGTGCACCAAGTGGGGCTTTTCTGTACAGCGTCTCAGCAGAGCAAAAGTAAGTTCTTCTATTTGCATGCTCCAGCCTTCTCAGTGACCAGGACCTGGCCAAAAATCATGAAGAAAGTATTCTCAACATGCATAAATTCAACACCAGAAGCTTTATGTCTAAAGCTGTGAGAATCTGAACCTGACCCCAAAATACAGCACAGGAGGTCTAAACTTAATTTGGTAAGGGGAGCACCTGCTTTTTTCACCTAAGATGCTATAGTGTTTCAACATTCTTGTGACCAATTCAACCTCAAGCCCCTTTTTTCTTCCACTCAGTAGGAATCAACCCTTCTTCCTCCAGCAGTTCTCTCTGAAAGTCACAGGACTTTGAGCCTACACAGTTATTCAATAGCTAGGGCTTGGAATGGGTAAGGAAGTAGCAATGCACTGTTGGGTAACTTGCTTCAGCATAAGGCAAGTGCTCTCCATTCTCAGAAGAGCATGGAGCTTGAGGTTCTCTGTGGGTTCGCCGTTGTCATAGTATATAGAGAAAAGAAGCTATTTTGGGTCTAGCAGTGCCTAACTTGCCTGCTGTTGTCCTGCTGTAACTAATCTAGAAAGCAAGAGGAAGCAGACACTCTCCAGTGGGGCAGACCAGACATAAGACAAGATTGTTTTCCATGCACAGAGCATAGGATCCTAGTCAGCAGCCTCTGAAGTAAGTAAAGGTCCTTCTGCCAGCATCCGTGGGAATTAAGTCCAGCTCTCAGACAAAAAGGAAAAGAAAACAGAACAGAAAAGAATGTACAACCAGAAAAAGTAACTTGGACGAGAAAAAATGGAACAGATGGTGTTTGGAGTACATAATGCACTAATAAAAGGATGTGTCAGTGTCTTTGCCTTTGAGAGGCACTAGTGTCTTAAATGGTATGCCTAAAAGATATACTTAAATGACTGATCATTTTCTTGACAAGAATAACTTCTGTAGTTATTATTCAAAAGAAATTTAAGACAGTTTCTATTAAAATTAATTAGGTAGTCAAGGGTCTTCCAGAGCACGCAAGGTAGTCACATCTAATTCATAAAGGTTTCAAAGTAATTATTATGTGAATTCTCATTTTTCTTTTTCTTCTTTTTTTCTCCTTTGTTAAATTAAGCACAGAGATCTAAATATAAATGCATGCTAAATATCCGATCTCCAGTTTCAAATCACTTTTGGCCTTTAGCCTGTTCATAATATTTCTTTTAATGAATGACCACTCTGAGTTACATGAAATTCCTACAGAATTGTATATTTCCTCTATAAAATTACAAGAAAAAAAAAATGCCTATGGTAATTATTGTTATTACAATGCATAACTTGGGATGTATTGTATTGTGAACATTAATCACACCAGCCACATGATGTTGTTGTTATAGTTATTTGAAATGTTGCCAGCATAACATTAATTGGAAGCTGAGTACAAAGCACATCTTTGCCCAAACTGGATGTGCTGGTTCCTTCATGTTTATAAATAGCACTAAAATAAGAATAAAGCCCAGTGGCACATTTCCCTCCAAAATCAACAGCAAATTCATGTTGTCTGTGCTTTTACTTTGTGAGCAAGCAGAATGATACTCCTACTATTTGAGTCATCCTTTGAAAATACTGACTAAAAAGACAAGTTTCACAGCAGCTGATGCATTGCTGTGGCCCACTGAGTTCACTGGTGTTCCACCAGTGACTAGCAGATTGCTTTAGTCATCCATGTGACAAAATTTGCAGAGCTGAGACCAGAAAACAAAACAAAACAAAACAAAACAACAAAGAGTCAGATCTTACTGATGTCAGTGGTTTCCATGGTTTCTGGACCAATTCTAAAGAGCCTCATATTCTCTGAAGTAAAGGGGAGCTTGCAGTTACATGGGAATTGGAAGCTGGATTATTAAATCTGTTTTTTGTGTTCAGCAGTAGTTTTATCTCTGAAAGGAACATTAGCTTGTTCCTTTTAAGAACGTTCTATGTAGTTTTTGTGTTCAAATAACAATATTTTATCTTTTATGTTTCCTTCTATTATTTAAACAGACTGTTGCTTTAATTTATCGTACATTTTAAATGAATACAAGAACTGTTACTGTAATTTAAGATTTTGAGGTCAAAAATGAGAAAACTCTAAATATGAAGCTATCTCTGATGAAGTTAACTAGCTTATTTTGCATTATATTTTCCATATTTTATGAATATGTATGAATAATAAAATGTTGTAAGACAATGGCTACATTGAAATTAGGAAGAGAAAACAAAACTGTGTATGAGACACGACACTTTGTTGCCAAATTTACCTTTCAGATCTGACCAAACCATTGATGTTGGATTATCACCAATGAGAATTCCTTTCCTCCATTTTTTCAAAGCTTTACAAAAGCAAGAGAAAGGGTGAACAAAATAAATGAAAGAAATGTACTCTGAGGGCAAATTAAATGTGCCATTTATGCATCAAAAGCTTCTAATTTTTTTTAACAATAACTGTGCCTCTGGCTGGGTGACTGTTCAGATCTCCAAGTGGAGTTACATATGCCCATACATATATTTGCAATTTGACAGTGTTGCTGGTTGGTGTTATTTTACATGCTTAATTCTCTAATTTTAAGAAGTTTTTTATCCACTACAATACATAAGTAAGATTTCCATTTGTATCAAATTGTATAGAAAAGAGAATCTCCAAGAAGAAACAAGCATAAAAATACTGGCTTAAGTTTAACAGTTTTGTGGTGAGAAGTATGAAGTCTTGCACTATACCTCCTCTGGCACCCTTTGATACACATCTCTTGGCATGTCTCCCTTTTTTGATTTCTCCCAGTCACTCTCAGGGCAGGCTTTCTCTGCCTACCGACAGTTAGGGTGAAGTTATATTATGATGAAGATTAATGATAAGATTAATATTCTCATTTATGTTCCATAGGTTGATTTTGGTTTGTATGGTTTTGGTTTTGGTTTTGTTTTTTTTTGAGTAGAACTACCAACCAGCCTGCTAGTACCATAATGAAGAGCTACCTACCGTGGTCCAGCTCAGACATCCACTACATCTGCATCTAGCTGCATAGTCTGTGAGCTGCTGTTTTGCTCCAGCACACTGAAGTCTGGAAAAATCACTGTTTCACTGAAAAAATTCGACAAACTCCCTTCCAAAAATTGCCTGCATCTTGTTCAGCAGCTATGCCATTAACATCAAAAACATTTCATGACAGTTTTTATTACAGAAACGACTGCGCAGTACTCTCTGCCACTGTTGTGTATATTGCAGATCTGGCTGTAAACCAAGTGATTATTGAGGGATACAATAGAGATTTATATATTGCATTTTACTTACAAAAGCATGATAGTTACCTCCACCTTTCAATTATAAGTACCCTCTAGCTGTATGCTCACAGACCATGCAAAACAATGATTCAGCACTAACTTTTATTGCAGAAAGTACCTGGAAATACTAAACTAGTACTTTATTCCCATTGTTAATTCTTAGGTGATCACAACTTTCTGTATACTTACTGTATACTTTTCTTAAGATGTGAGGTAATGGCCAATAGGGCATTTCACATGTAGATCACAGGGTTAGTCAGTCAAATCTTGCCTAATGAGGAGCATCCACTGTTGTTTGGTGACTCCATGAGACTCCAAAGACATGAATACATGCAGAAATCCATAATAAAATTGGTCATATTTATGTTCACACTGTTGTCATATGTAGACTGTAGAGGCCCTTACCTTAGGAATTAAGTCACTGTTTGTAATAGCTTGCAGTTTTAGGTACTTCATATGAACAGCGATAGCTGAGGCCAATTACTGGAAAAGCAGGGAAAATAACAGTATCATCTAGAACTGGTAAATAAACCCCAAAGCTACCATTCCACTTCAAAAAGCAACTGCAAAACTATGACACAGAGCTATGGGAACTGCTACAGAGAACAGGCAGAGGCATGTCAAATGCTAAAGAAATGGTTAACGCAGCTCCTCCTACAAGTAAACAGACTGTGAAAATCCCAGAGACCTGTGTTAAGTCTCTTCCATTGCTGAGTGCACTGCAACTCACCACAGATCTAAAAGAGGAGAAAAGTTAACTAGCAAAAGGTTAGTTAGTCCAGATGAAGAAAACATCAAAGAGATTGTGCTCTTTCAAGATTAAGTGTATTACATATCTATAATTTTAACTTTTTAATAAACCTTTATTTCCAAAAAAGTCTTGTGAGGCAAAATACTGCATTTTAGGTTTCTCAAGAACTCTGGGACAAGCATGTGACATGCCTCTAAATAACTTATTATGAAAGTTGTTGAAGAAACTTATTTGTCGTCTAGTATCACTTTATTTTTAAATGCTAGCATGCTGGTTTTGAAAGCACATTTCAACCCTGAGTGAAGCTGAGTCCATAGGGTGCACTTTCTCACCCTTTCTATACTTGAATACATGAGGCTTCTGGTTATAAAGCTCATGACACAACATGTCAAACCAGCTCAAATGGAACTGAGAGACTTCTTTGAGTCCCTCAGTCTTCTTGGCTGATATTTTTTCTCTTCCAAATACCTCATCTATATGATACAGTACTTCTTGTGTTGCTGCTTTTATTTGTAGATGCAGATCAGGAGAGGTTCTTCAGAACAAGCCAACATCAAATCCCATCTTTCTGTGTATGCTGAAAATATGATACGAAATGGTAATAATGGGAAAAATTGAAGCTGGTAATAGAAAAAGTGCAGGAGTTTTCATGGAAATCTCTGCAATGCTTGCTTCCAAAACTACAGGCTACTGTTGATTCTATAACACCTCCTACCCCCACAATTTTCAAATTATAAATTAACCTTTCAATCACAAAACATATTTAATACCAAAGAGAATCAAAGAAGAGGGAAGTTATTGTCAAAAGTGACAAAAATGACCAAAGCATGATGTAGACTTCAGCAATATGAGACCAACAATCAGTTAGTTATTCTGATTATTCCACTGCAGGTGTGAGGAATACATTTAGTCAGTGATACCTGCTTCTGTCCTCCAACTTAAACTTCAGAAATATCTTTTTGTGTTTTGTTTTTTTTTTTTTTATTTCAATAAGTATCTGCAGTTGCACTATTCACATTGAATTTATTCTTGTTGCTTATTTCTGTTCTGTGCTCTTCATCAACTTCTGTTCCATTAATCCCCCGGGTTTTTTTCTACTCTCAAAATCTTCCTTGTTGTCAAATTCCTGCTTCACATGTGGGCATTTAGTTATGAATTTGCATAGATTATCCCTGTTTTGAGGTACATCTCTTGCAGATTGTGTTGATAACACAACACGAGAAGGACATGGACCTGTTGGAGTGTGTTCAGAGAAGAGCCACGAAAGTGATTAGAGGGCTGGAGCATCTTTCTTGTGAAGACAGGTTGAGAGAGTTGGGGTTGTTCAGCCTGGAGAAGAGAAAGCTTCTGGTGGGGTGGGCCTTATAGTGATCTTCCAATACCTGAAAGGGGCCTATAAGAAGGCAGGGGAAGATTTCAAGGGTTTGTTGCAACAGGACAAGGGGTAATGGTTTTAAGCAAGGAAAGGGTAGATTTAACTTAGACATTAGGAAAAGGTTCTTTAATATGAGGATGGTTGATCACAGGAACAGATTACCCAGAGAGGCAGTGGAGGCCCCATCCCTGGAAACATTCAAGTTCAGGCTTGATAGGGCCCTGAGAAATCTGACCTAATTAGTTAGCGATGTCGCTGCTTATTGTAGGGGGGTTGGACTAGCTGGCCTTTAGAGGTTAGTTCCAGGCCAATACATTCTATTCTATTCTATTCTATTCTATTCTATTCTATTCTATTCTATTCTATTCCATATAACTTTACATAAAATGAAATTATCAGATCTTCTGCACATCCTTGCCTGCTCACATAGTCAGAGCTTGGCTATGCATGGGACTCATTCATACTTTAGAGATAATCAGTGCTGCTGTAAGTAGATCTCAATGGGTTTGATTTTGATCACTTGATGTCATTAAAGGTCTTGAAAGAAAGTCACATTTCCCTGACCATCATCATCACTTCTAGGAACAAGATCTTCACATAATCCTCAGGAAGTCTTGTTAGGTTTCTGTGCATATTGTCTGATACTCAATAACCCTTACCATTTTCATTTAAGTGATGCACAAGAACAAGAGGTTTAGGATCATACTTTTATTCCATGTTAAGAGACCATATGGTTGGGATGAGTAATATGATGACTATTCATCTGTTCAATCCATACACACAGGATACATCTTTCTGGAAAATTACTATAATCTATATATATATATAGCTCTTGTTAAATATAGCATCTAGTGGAACTCAAAATCAGATTTTTTTTTTTCATTTTCAATCTATAAAATATTAAGGAAGTCACACAGTTGAAATAGAAGTGTGTCCTTCAAAGAAAAAAGAAGAGTGCAATCCTGTTATTTCTAAGTTTATGGGGCTGACATTTTTCTCTCCTTGGAGTTCTATAACAGTATGACTCAGTAAATTGGATTGAAAGCCAAGGGCTGTCACAACTGAGATACAGAAATAATGCACTACATTCATACACATTTGCAGAGACAGCCAAAGATATTTATTATTATGATTGTGTTTAAAAAAGTACTCTCAGTACAAGGAGCTTAATGGTCAGTGTAGAAGAAGCTTAAATACAGAAAAAGAAATCATCAAATAATTTTGTTTTTCAGATCTGCTGTGTGTAAAAATAAGCTAGCTATATAATTTTAAAGTACCTTTTTCTCCTCTGCATATTACGATGCAAATTTGGTTCAGAAAAGACGTCCAACACATCCAACCACATTTTTGTTCAGCTGTAACAAAAACTTGCATTTGAGCAGTGACTGCCTATCTTGAAGTATTTATTCATGCTCCTCTTCCTGGAATCTGCTGAAAATTTTAAAGAAACCTGTTGTTCTGGTTTCGTGTAAAAAGGGGTTCAGGGCAGGACCCACACAGAACAG
>NW_008627796.1:25526-35742 GCF_000691845.1 Merops nubicus
CACCCCCCTCCCCCCCCCCCCCCCCCCCAGAGAGTGAGAGAGAGACTTTGAAAAAATAAAATGAAGTATATTGTTTAACAAGGAACAGAAAATGAAAAAGGGAGGTAAGAAAAAAATAGATACAAAGATTAGGGGAAATACAAAAATAAGCATACACAAAACCCTCAGAAATAGTTCCAAGGTCCCACAGAGTGAAAGCACAACCTCCACCTCGGAGCTGCAGGGCAGGAGTGCAGTTAGCACCCACTTCCTGCCTCTTATCAGAGTGTGTGTCAGAAGGGGAGGGAATACAATGGTTTCACCCCCACCCGGGGTCGTCCCAGGTGCTGGAAGATCACACCCCCATTCCAAGCCTCATACCACAACACCTGTAAGTTCAAAAGTAAATCACTTTCTGAGCATTCCTGTTTAACTTTGCAGAAAATTGTTAGTCATAATATCTTTAATCCATGTACTTGTGTCAATATCTAAAGACCCAGTTGAAGAACATATTTCCAAATTTAAGAGTGAAAAGAAGTTATCTGAAATATCTAAAAAAAAAAATAGGTCATTTGTAATTCTGACTTGAAAACCAGCAGCTGCATTTGTAACAAGGTAGTCAGTGAGTTAAAACTAAAGAAAGTGAGAGATTTTTTATTTTCTGTTTTTCAAAGTAAACAAATATGGAGCCTACATTAGCTTTTAGCAATGTTTTCTAAGTGCGTGTATGTGATTGGGTGGTTTTCTTGTTTTATAATGCAGCAATGAATGTGACAGCAATCTACAAGACTAATTACCCTGCAAGGTCTGACATTCAAACGTGCCATATGAAGTCATATGTTCACATGGGATGAAATCCACATGCTGTAGTCAAAACATGACCTACATTTATGAAGCATTTTTCTTAATGTACTCAACAGAAAACTATATGGACACTAATAATTGATTATCTTTTACTGCTTAATGTACATTAGCTTAGATTTTATTTTCAGATAGTAGCATACATCTTACATGGTGTTTAGGAACCAATGTAGAGTCTTGCAGGCATCAGAAGGCAAGCTGCGAGCCAACAGATTTGTTGAAGATAATGTTCAGTTTAGAAAGACTCATCTTTGAATTTTCTCAACCTGAGTCATGGTGGACTTAGTGGAAATAAAATCTCCAGAGCTGTTATTCAACATTTTTTTATCAGTGATGTATGTGAACTGTTGTTAGGGGATGTTGGTTAGTGGTTGTTTCTTACAGTTGTAAGGAAAGGAAGCATGGAGACCATACAGAGGCTCCTAAACAATATAATTTTGAAAAACGATAGGAGAAAACGTGCCAGCTACTCCCTTTGGGGCTCCCATGTTGTTACTCATGAGTGTTTATCTTCATGGTGATTTAAGATGAGGTGCTTTGAGGAAGACAGAAAACATGCTTGTGGCCATTTACCACTAGTCTAATAAGCCAGTCATTTTGCTATGATGATCTGGATCCTTGAAGTTCTTGTTGGTGTCTTAATTTCAGAAGAATGAAAATAAAGTCAGGCCTGAATGAAGACTGCAAGAATCAAAGCAATAATCTTATAGGTACTCTTATTGCTTGATATAAGAGAAAGCGTACTCTCAGACAGTTTGAAAGCAATCTAAAGTGCAGCTCCTCTACTTCCCATGATGCAATCAAGCTGCAAAAGTGTGAAGCATTGATCTCTCATTGCACCATGATCTCAAGAACCTTGTGACAGCTGGTGAGGGTAATCTATATGTGTATGCATGTAGACTTCATTGGCTTTTGTACATGCCCAGGAAGAGTAAAGGATCTCTGCTGTCCATGACATTCTTCCAATAACTACAGGATGAAATTGGCATTGGCAAGCTTTCCAGTGGAGCTGGATTGCTGTTAAAAGTACAGGCAAAGAGTTTAGTGCTTCCTGCAACAGTCCTAAATTTTGTGTGCTCTTCTTTTTGCTGCATTCAGCAGCTGTTGGGAGATTTCTGTCTGTGGCACTGAATCTCCTATTACAGTACTTTTCAGAGCTCTGAGAGGAAGTGTTTTTCATCTGCTCTATAACTTTATTTCCCTCACCTGTAACTTCCTGATTTGAGATCAGGTAGAAGGAAAACAAACAAATTCATTGCTTTACTATCCTGTATCAACAGATGCAGTAGACCATGCTGGGGCAGGCTTGATTTCCAGCGAATCTTCAGTTATTAAATACTTCAATTCTGTAAAGCCTAAATCACATGAGCTTTCTATAATTTTCTTTATAGAAGTATTGCACCACATGGAGCTATTTACTTTATAGTTTGTGTTAAGGAGAGAAGATGTAGGGAGAAATAAATTTATGTGTAATCGCTTTACCTTTTCTTTCAGAAAGGGAAGGAAATTGAAAAATGATCTTAACAAAAATCATTGCACAATTTTGAAAACTGTCATAAATTATTCTGCAAAACAGAGACACATTTAAGCTGCAAATTACTTTTAAAGTCATCTAAATGTAATTTGCTACTCATATCTTAATAAACTGAGATTTTTATAATGTTAAAGAGAACCACAGAAGTTTTTAATATTTATTGAAAAAGAGTTGTGTTGTTGTAAGGCAACAACTGAGTGACCTTTTTTTTTTTTTCCTCTCTGCTTTGTTATATTTCATGAAAAGTTTTATCACCAAATTGTTCTTTGTAATAACGCGGGATCATAGTAGCTCCCAATGACAGATTGTGTCCAGACTGTGATAAAGACCTCCATGGGTCAAATGCCAAAGTAGTACTTAACAGAACTACAATAAAAAAAAAAAAAAAAAAAAAAAAAAAAAAAAGAAAAAAAAAATTTTTTTTTTTTTTTTTTTTAAAAAAAAAAAAAAAAAAAAACAGAAGAAAACAGTTTTCTTTTTCTTTTTTTCCTAAATAAAACAAGGATTTTCTTAGAATGTAGTTTAAAAATAGAGCAAGTTATATGATGCTAAAATCTAGTAGTATTTCTGTGCCATACTTAAAAAAGTTCCAGGACCTCTTCAAATTTATTCTTGTTATTAGTGAGAGCTTTATCACCAAATTCAGTGAGAGCAAAGTTCAGCTGAAACGATGTTGGTTTTATGAGCTTTTTAATCACATTTTAAATAGGCTGTATGAGTTTGAATCCCCTGCTTTTGTGCCATCTTCACATATAAAAATTATAAAATAACCCAAGCTAATGTAGAGTCAGTAAATGTACTGACCTAGTAGCTCATAAGAAAGTGGTAACACAGTCTGTCTGGAAAGTGAAGGAGCACAAGCTCACACCTTACAAATTCCCAGAAACCATCTATCTGTCATCTTCCTTGTATTTGTGCTGAGCATGTACCAGCCATAGTATACAAGCTATTCTCACCCGTGTGAGGAAATTTCATCTATTAGGTAGGTGTTTACCAAAATGTTCACAGCTTAACAGGTTAAATTGTTATCGTACCCAGGAGGTTATTGAGAGCCAGTTGAGATCTGAAAGCAGTGCTTTTTTTTTTTTTTTTTTTTCTCAACGTTGACACCGTTTGGAAAAGACACTGCAGTGAGTAAGAGGTACCAAGAATACCAGGACTGAGATCCACACACCAGAGCTGTCTAACTGTGGTGCAGCTGATAATGCAGAGGAAAGGATTTATTTGTCTTCTTGGGTGCAGCTAGGCAAAAATATTTTTACACTCTACCTCAGGACAAGGCAGATTTGGGGGAGCAGTGTCAGCCCATTGTGGAGAGGTTCATGCACAGTTCAGAGCACTGAAATGGACTCGGATGGCTTGTGGGCAAGCCAAATGCATAGTCAGATCCAGTGAAAAACAAATGTAGGGAAGCTGTGGGAAGATTCTGAGGAGCAAAAAGCAGTTAATCTGGATAACAGTGAAGCTCTTCCTTCTCAGGGAGTTTCAAAGAGGTTTTCTCACATTTTAGAAATATCTAAGGCAACTTCAGAACCAAAATCTGTGCACAGAATTACAAAAAAGCCCACCAACAGTACCTAGAAAAACTGCATTAGGATAACTTGGAAGCATAATGAATTCTTTCACCTAGAAAATTAAATGACAGCGCTCAAGAAAAAGCTTGATATTCCAGCAATATGCACATACCCAGATGTTTCAAGAAACCAGCATAAGACTTGAAGAAGGCTTCTCTAAGATGTCTCCATAGCCACTGATGACCCAAGAAAGCAGAGGTGGGCAGCTGTGGGCCCTCTTCATGCCTCCCGCTGCATTTCACATTCCCGATCCGGGCCTCTGGGGTTTAAAATGCCCCAGTTGGTCCTTTTTAATGACCATGTTTGTCTTTGCTGAAGCAAATGCTTAGTTATTAGATCTCTGTTGTCTTCTTACAATGATCTCAATGAACTCGTCTCCTTTGCATTTTGTAGCTGCTCTTCTACTACAGACCCCTTTTGAAAAAAGATTACTCCAACTTCTTCAGGATGTGCATGCAAAGTGCTTGTGAAAGAGACAGAGTGCCAAGTGCATCCTCACCAGGCTTTGAGATGAAGGATGACCACCCAGAAAGAAGACACCTTGATGCTCAGCAGGCAGTAGGAGCAGAGGAAGAGGACAACACCCAGACCTCTGCAAACACCAGCTCCATGATGATGGAGTCAAGGGCTGACACAACTGCCCAGATGGGCAGGCCTGGTCTACCCCGGTCAAAACAACACTGCAGCCACAGGCCCACTGGTATTCAGGTGGAAGTTTCTACTCCTCCACAGCTTTACCACACCATCTCACACCTCCTGCCCCAAACAGTCCATTCATACCACACATGGGACTCCCAACACTTCCATCTGAGCAGCCAAATTTAGCTGGTATGAAGTTCCCCAGGACTGACCTGCCTCCATTCTGTGCTCCGTGGTTGGCAATGACCATACTGGCAACAACTTCTGCCATTGCCGTGCCAGGGCCACTGCTGGCCAAGCTCCAGCCCACTACCACTGCCCAAGCTGTATCTGAGGAACAAACACTGCAGCTGCCAACAGTGGGCTTGGACTTCAATGGGGGCTCAGCTAGAAATAGCAAAGAATTAGTATAGGAATAAGTAATAATGACTTGTTTGTTCTCAATAACAAAACTTTTCATGTTCCTTGTCTCGTGTCTACAGTCTCACAGTCACTGTCTTAACACCCAGGGCTGGGAATAACCTTCAGGGACATGAAGGGTTTGGCTCCAGCCTGTGAAAGACAAAGGCACCAGGCACCAGCACCGCACCCAGCAAAACCCAGCAAAAGGCCAACCTGGGGCAAATCCAGGAGCTGTACCAACACCCATGGCCACTCAAAACAAATCAATCCTTCATAGGTCTTGGGGAATGCTTGCTCATTCCTCCTCCAGCTCAGACCAGGGACAAGGGGCATTGCAGCTGAGGGGAGCAGACCTGGGGTTCTCCTGCTTATCCTACATCACATATGGGGATAACTACAGCATTTCAGCTGGCAAAGAGATAACTTTGTCCTATGGGAGTCACACATTGGACTTACTAGAGCAAGAACCTCTCCCATCACCATAGAATTATGGAACCATAGAATGGTTAGGGTTGGAAAAGAGCTTTAAAAGTCATCTAGTCTAGTCATCTAGCACCATGCAGTAAGCAGGGACATCTTCACCTAGAGCAGGTTGCTCAGAGCCTCAGCAAAACTGACCTTGAATGTTTCCAGTAATAAGGCAACTATCACCTCTCTGGACAACCTGTTCCAGTGTGTAATGGACTTAGACCATGAAAAACATCTTCCTTATATCTAGGCTGAATCTACCTTCTTTTAGTTTAAAATTTTTACCCCTTGTCCAGTCACTGCGGGCCTTACTGATGAGTCTGTCCCTGTCTTTCTTATAAGACCTTTTAAGTACTGAAAAACCACAATGAAGTGTGCCTGGAGTCTTCTCTTCACCAGGCTGAACAGCTTCAACTGTTTCAGCCTTTTCATAGCAGAGATGTTTCATTCCTCTCATAATTTTTGTTGCTGCTTTTTGCACCTGTTTATTAAGGCTTCCTTTAGAGTAGGAGGTTTCACTGGAGCATTTAAATACAATGCTATATCATGACCTCCTTCCCTTCCTGAGCCTGCCCACCTGTGTCAGAGCAAACCTTGGGTGCTGAGTCTTCACACAACACCCTCTGATCTGGACTTACAGAAGCACAGGGAGCCAATAGGTATCATCAGAACCCCTTTCTCACCTCTTCAGTTACATTGTCCTCCAGAAAGGCTGTCACTGAAAATAGAACAGAACAGAATACTTTCACTGGAAGGCACTTACAATGATCATCTGGTCCAACTGCCTGACCACTTCAGGGCTGACAGAGTTAAAGGGTTAACTCTTCAGCTATAGAGTTAAAGCGTGTTATTAAGGTCACCGTGGCCTTAAAGCCACAAGAAAGGCCTCTTAAATACTGACAGGAAAGGGGCATCAACCAACTCTCTAGGAAGCCTCTTCCAGGGTTTTACCACCCTCTCGGTAAAGAAACGCTTCCTAGTGTCAAGTCTGAACCTCCCCTAATCCAGCTCTGAACCTTTCCCATGCGTCCTGTCACAGGATCCCAGGGAGAAGAGCTCAATGCCTCCCTCTCCACTTCCCCTCCTCAGGAAGCTGTAGAGAGCAACAAGGCTGGTTTTCAGCCTTCTTTTCTCCACAGCAGTCAGTGTCCCCAGCTGCTCCCCACAGGAGATGCCTTCCAGCCCTTGCACCAGCTGTGCTGCTCTCCTCTGGAAGCACTCGAGGTCCTTCACGTCCTTCTAAGCTTGTGGTGCCCAGACTGCGCACAGCTCTCGAGGTGAGGCTGCAGCAGCGCTGCAGGCAGAGGGGCAGGGGGGCCTCCTCTGACCGGCTGGCCTCTGAACGGCTGGGTCTGCTGTGTTTGAGGCACCCCAGGGTGCAGTTGGCCCTCTTGGCTGCCAGGGCACAATTCTGACTCATGTTGAGCCTGCTGTCGACCAGCACCCCCAGATCCCCTTCTGCAGGACTGCTCTCCAGCCAATCCTCTCCTTATTTGTACTTGTGCTTGGTGCCACTCCATCCCAGGTGTACGTGTCTGAGAAGGATTCAGTTCTCTTTTACTACTATGTCCGTATTTTCCATTCATTTAGGAATTTTATTAACACTTCACCATAAAAATATTATTTTTCCAATGAACACAACTGCAGTTCAGCTGGAATTATATTAGTAAGAAATACATAGACAGCCCAGGGTGTACAAATGTACCTTTTTCGGATCTGCAAGGCTGGTACTCAGTGGCTGCACTAGTAACTGAAGGACAGTCATTGTAACCCAGGGCTGCTGGACTTTTCTAGCACTTCATGAAGGCTTAGTACAGTCTGTGGCTGTAGTTCTCTGTTAACAGTCTTCTTTTCCTGAGACTTGTGGGTACATAGCTGTACCACTTTTTCTTGAAATTAAACAAGGCAAGGATATATTCTTCTCAATCACTGTAACTGCACTGTTGATTGGTCCTCAGAGATTGTTCTCCATCCTGTATCTGGAGGAAGCGGTATTAATTTTAACTATATATACATTTGTGAACTAAGTGATCTCACAGAATGGAGTGAACTAGGCACAGAAAAGAAAGGAAAAAGCCATTCCTGGCCAGAAAGACATGATTTTATTGGAGGATGGTAGGAAGCAGGACAAAGAACAGACACACTGAATTCCATAAATGACAAAGTTAGTGTTAGCATAGTACCAATACGCATACTCATTTGCACACTACTAAACAGTGGTACAAGTTCAGAACAATGAAGACTTAATGCTGAACATTCTCAGTGCTCATTCTCATTCTTTGGTAAAGAATCCACCTCCTAAACCCCAAAAACTTTCTCCAGAATTTCATGTGTGCTTTCTGATTACATTAAGTAGAATAAAGATCTCTGTTAGGAGGCAAAATGCTACCATAAGAGAGCTGAGAAATATTTTTAGCCATAACAGAAACATGGTAAGCAAGTCAATGAATAGTACTTCCCCAGTTGTGTTTCAAAGTGAATGACTTTTTTGTCCTTCCTTTAATGTCATTCTAGAGCAGATGGCTGTTTAACAAAACACACCTTCTTACTATATAAATCCTAAATAATCTCTGCATTTTTTTTTCCACAAATTGGAAATCTATCACAGTACATGATACCTCATATAGGTGTGTTTGTGTCTGCTTTAGAGAAAAATGAATTCATTAAATGAACTCTCATAGTCTCTAAACTCTCTTTAAAAGTGGAGTCTAAAACCATTGTGGCAGACAAAGGTTTTACTGTCCTTAGCAATGACATCACTTGTGCCTTGCAAGATGCTGCATGCTTTCTATTCCTGTTTAGTAAAAAAACAAAAAGGAGCTATGGCTGTTGTCTCACATCCCTTCAAAACTAACTGCTTCGTCTTCCTTGCTCCTGAGTGGTCAGTTAGGAATCAATAGGCATTCAGGGCAACAGCTGCACTAAGATCTCATAAACAGATACAAACTGATGACAATGAAATATCTTGCATACCAATAGTCTTTGAAATATTTTTTTAGGCAGATTGGACTGAAATATTTTGATTTTTTAGCTTAAAATTATTTTTATGGTCTTTTATATTACATTTATAAATCAAAAACGTTTTAGAAGGTTGAAAGACAAAAATCTTTTTACTTGCTTTAAGATTATTCAAGTGAAAGAGACTATTTGAAACAACAATTTGAAAAAGAAATGTTTTGGATGAACTGACAAGTTATTTATTCACTCTTTTTTTCAAATGGTCAGCAACCTTGAAAGTGTTCCAGAAGGTAGAGAGCATTTACCTCTTTAAGAAGAATGAGTAGTGACCTCAGAACAAATTCTCTTCTTGTCTTTTTGCAGTGGAAGAGGTGGAACAAACAGACGTATTTGCTATTTACAGGACCCTAGAAGGTATCATAGATACCTCTTTAGACAGAAGAGCTCTGACTCCTCAGTTGGCTGCATAGAGGAAATGTCACTTAAACGAGGTTGGAAAGGAAAGTTAAATACTTCAAATTATCTCCAAAAGTCTAAAATCATAGAATCACAAAATCATTTGAGTTGGAAGAGAACTTTAAGATCATCAAGTCCAACTGTTAAACCAGCACTGCCAGGTTGCTCCTAAGCCAAGTCAGTAACTGCCACACCTACACATCTTCAAAATATCTCCAGGGATGGGACTCTAGTACTTCCCTGGGCAGCCTGTTCCAGAACTATACAATGCTTTCAGGGAAGAAATTTTTCCTAATATCCAACCTAAACTTCCCCTGGCACAACCTGGTATCCAGTTTTAAATGTCTGAGGTGATGATGTTTTAACTGCTTCCCTAAGGAACAGTTTTTCCATTTAACAGACCTTACTGTTAAGATTACTTTTCCTCCTGACATTTCCTGCGTTTACATTTGCTCTGTTTCATCCTGTTGCCCCACTCATATCTTCCTAGATGACACAAGGCATTCTGCATACATATAAAGATAGTGACAAGCTGTGCCACAACTAATATTTAGAGAACAAGTATGACTGCTGTAATTGCCCTCTAATCTTAATATGTTGGATCCAAATCTTTTTTTTTTCTTACACATACCACACCACACCTTTCTTTTCTCCATTATACTTCATTATGCCTATGCATCATTATGCCTGTATGCATTTGTTTATGTGTATTGTTCATTTATTATCTCCTCACGGACAAGTTTCACTTCACTTTCCCCAGGATACTCCACCATTGATTGTGTCGATCGTGGAACTCTTAGACAGCCTTCATCCTTTCTTTTTTTTTTTTCAAACGTATTTGTCTGTCATAGGCACCATTTAAAGAGCAATACATCTATGGAAATCACACATCGTTTATTTAAAAGGCCCTAAAGATCCCTCACGGCAATCATTTAACATTAGCAGTTCAGCCAGCTAGTACCTCTGCTGTTCATTTTTTTGAATAATACAATAAAGTCCAACAGCAACTGTATTGTGCTTTTCAAACAGAGTATCTCCAAGCCCTTCACACACAAGAATTATAACTATTAAAATGAGTGCTGTAGACTCAAGATAGTTGAAAGGTGGGCTGAGAATAGAAAGACTGTTAGTAGGAGCCTGAACTTGAAAGAATAAACATGGAGACACACCGGAAATGAATCCCAACTCTTATCCACAAGATCTGTGCTGCAAGAAATGCTCCACTGGCAGGCAAAGGGTTGTAGCAGGAGAGCTTTGGGGATTGGACTGTGCTATAGACCGTGTTTTCATAGAATCATAGAATGTTTTAGGCTGGAAGGGACCTCTGGAGGTCATCTGGTCCAGC
>NW_008627796.1:35768-50993 GCF_000691845.1 Merops nubicus
AGACATCTCTACCTAGGTCAGGTTGCCCAGAGCCCCACTGAGCCTGACCTGAAATGACTCCAGGGTTGAGGCCTCCACTACCTCAGGCAGCCCATTCCAATGATATTAAAGAAATATTTTTCTAATATCGAGTCTAAATCTATCCTTTCCTAGTTTAAAACCATTACTCCTTGTCCTGACATTACAAACCCCTTTGAACAGACCTTCCCCTGCCTTCACGTAGGGCCCTTCAGGTACTGGAAGGTCGCTATAAGGTCACCTTGGAGTCTTCTCTTCTCCAGGCTGAACAGCTCCAACTCCCTCAGCCTGTCTTCATACGAGAGGTGCTCCAATCCCTTGATCATTTTGGTGGGCTTCCTCTGGACTCACTCCAATATGTCCACATCCTTCTTGTGCTGGGGGCTCCAGAACTGGACACAGTACTCCAGGTGAGGTCTCACCAGGGCAGAGCAGAGGGGCAGATTCACCTCTCTTGATCTGCTGCCACAGTTCTTTTGATTCAGCCCAGGATGTGGTTGGCCTTCTGGGCTGCGATTGCATGTTGGTGGCTCACGTCCAGTTTTTCATCCACCAGCACTCCCAAGTCCCTTTCCACAGGACTGCTTTCCAGTAAACCCTCTCCCAGCCTGTACTGATAGTGCTGGTTACCCTGGCCCAGGTGCAGCACCCTGAATTTGGCCTTGTTGAACATCATAAGGTTTTATGTTTTATTTTAATGATTTAAAGTTGATGCTTTAATCAACTTTAAGCAGGCGGTGCTCAGAATTTGAACATAAAATATTTGAAGCATGTCAATAGCTTTTTTTTTCTTAGATTCCCTTTTTGCCTAGTGAAACATGATGGAAAATCAAATGATAACAAGTCTGACTTTTCTAAAAAATTTTCTCTGAAGGACCAGGTTAATCCTGTCTGTTTCATGGGTTTTGAGAAGGTGCTCCAAGCTGTGGATCTGCTGTAAAGCAGGAACCCTAGTTGCATTGTCACTGGAACAAGATGTAAATACGCTCAGTTTCTTCTTACCGGTACATACTTTCCAAAGCAAAAGTGGGAATTGGGGAATGACTTGGAAAAGAATGAATTCTTAATTTCTTAATGGTATACATCTTTTTCACAGGTTGTGGTTAAACTGTGGTAGATTTTTTTAACCCATCCTTTTGAGACTTCTACTTAAGACATAGCAATGTTTGTTTGACTCATTTCTCTTTGTCTAGTTTTTCCTGATTGTGTTCCATTTTATTCTCTTTTTTTTTCATTCTCTTCACTATCAAACAGTCCTTTCAGCTTAGGACAACGTTGAAACAGTGTTCTGTAACTGGTAATATTTGTATATGTTCTTTGTATAAGGCTGGCTTTAAAGAAATGCTGTGAAACATTTTGTGACCAGCCATCAACAGACTTTTGCATTTAAAAATGTAAGTAATTCCTTTATTCACATGTGTAGTGAATAAAAAAAGATCCCAACAGCCATTAAGGAAGACAGGAGGATATCTGCATAATGTTGTCCTTTGGTTATTGGTGATGATGGTCACAAGACAGACATTAAGAGAAATTAAGTACATAGGGGAAAGACTTGTAAAAAGAGATACTCTTCAGTGAATTTATCATCTATCCTAGTTTTCTTAGAAGAAACTTTGAAAGAAACCTCCTAGCACGGAGGGAGCTGTGTTATTTTCTGACAGTTTTCATGGTTAGACAAAGGGAGGACACACACTATAGATAGATATATGCTGTAGGGTAGATTGCAGCTATGTGGAGTCATCAGATTGGATGAAATGACCTATCTGAGCATTGAGCTCAAGTGCTAGTCAAGATAATACGTGTAATTCATACTGCATATTTGCCAGTGTAGAGAATCAGAGAATATTTAATGTTATGGCAATGGATATGCATGTGTCATATATATATATACACACATGAGACATTCTTAAGTGAAAAATCTGTTTTGTCCAAAGTTGTTTACTGTAGTGTCCCAATAGATAAGCATTTTGCACTGCTGTTACAGGTAGAAATATCTGTTTAAAAAGGAATAAGGTCATGCCAACCAAGATGAATGGCAGTGTCTTTGATGCTAAGAGCCCTGTGTCCTGTATCTGACAAGATTTAGCAGTTAATCAGGAAGCTCCATTTATGTCGAGTAATCTGAATCCATTTCATAATCATACTTCCTCAGATGGAGCACGCTGTGAGAAAGATCAAAAAAGAATAGGTATGAATATTTATTTATTTATTTATTTATTTTAGTAGGGAGAGATTGTGCCAAAACTTGAAATCAGTGGTACTTTGAAATCAATAACCATCAATTCTTTAACAATCTGGAAGCCAGTGACACCTGAACAGCATAGTCAAGAGGTCAGATTTTGTACAAGTGAGTTCCCTTGTGTCACAGCAGCAGCTTTTAAATGTATTTCTCTGTAAAATTCATCACATCAAAACAGCATCAAAAGGGCAAGATGGTGAAAAAAAGGTGATGAAGTCTTGGTCAATAAACTAAAATGTGACAGGCTTGGAGAATAAAATTAATCTGACTTTTTTGATAATGCATAGGTAAAGATTAAAATGGAGAATATCTGCAAAGAGTAGGCCAAGAGTGATTAAAGCACAAGACTTTAAATTGTAATATATATGTATTTTTTTTTTTAAATGTACAAATCATACAAAAATTAATTAGATAAATTGCAAGAACATATAAAGTGGTCATTTAAGAAAGACACACAGATATTTATCAGTGGGGAGCAGGAAAGAAAAGTAGCTACTTTACTGTCAATGGTGGCTTTTATTCCTAAAGTGTTGATTAAAATAAAATGTTTGTCTTTATTTAAAAATTTTGCTACAAAAACATCAATACCGAAACAGGATTTAGTCCATAAATGCTATAACAATAACTTAATGTGTTGTGTTAATGCTGTTCTCAGAAGTTAGATGATCTCACTTATGACAGACAAACGTATCCCCTTCCAAGAGAAGTTAGAAACAGAGCACCTCTAAAGGGTTTGGGTACCTCATGTGTTTCAGGGAGAATTACACCCTGAGATGCATGCCTTACAGGAAAACAGTGACATGAAGTAGCCAAACTGCCACTTTCTTAAACATATTCTGCTCAAAATAAAAAATTCTTCAACTAAAACTTTCCCCTCCCCCCCCCCCCACGACACACCGCGCTCTTCCCGAAAGAGCAGCCGGGCTTTTTCAGTGGAAAGTACCATTTTCCTTAGAAACTGAAAATTTTTCATGAAAAAATGCACCTGGTTAAAAACACAGAATCCTTTTGAAAAGTTGTCATTGTAAAACTGTAAATACAGTGTCTGCTGTTACCTGGGCCTGACATCAGGATGCAGGAATCATTATTTCTAGTCCCTATTTCTGTTTTATTGCCAATTGTTCACCAGCCACTTGAGGTAAACCACTGACCCTGTCCAGTTCTCCTCTGTAAAATTTATTAAATGGATGTAATATTTCTAGTGGGTGTAATGAGACTTACCTACTGCGAGCAAAATGTTCTGGAATCCTAAAATGAAACATTCTGTCTGAATGAAATTATGTATAAAGCATTATGTTAAAAGAAGATGTTCCATGCTGATGATCATATTCCCCCAGGATTTTGTACTCTGTAGTCTCAAAGGAGAGAGATCAGCCTCAGTTACAAAACCTCATGGGAAGGATAATTTCTACAGTGACTGTCTCACAGCAATATACACCAATATTTATAATTTTATTCTTACCACCAGACACAACACTGAATACATTCTGCAAAAGAAACAAAAAAACTTTGTAAAAGTTCACACTAAAAAGTCTGTAAGCAGAGTTCTGTAGGAGCTTTTAGCCCTAAACCAACATTTATCATTCATAAAGACCCTATGGGCTTTCTTGAAGGTCTGTCATACCTACTATTTCGTATGTATACAAAATATGACTACCTTCATGGCAGAGGCAATGTGAGCAACACATTTGATCATTTTACAGGGCCTTTGACAGATACTAACCTAGAACAACATTGTTCACTTCTTGAAAAGTTGAAATGCTGGTAAACAAATCTCCAGCATGCTTACTAGTGCTCTGTGCCTGGATGAACATTATGTGGAATATGACAAATGGGGGGTTATATTTAAAAAAAAATATTTTTTTTTTTTGTATCTTGGCTTTACAGTCCCAAAAATCTTAACTCAAAGATCTTGAATTTTAAATTTGCACTTAGGTTTTCAGTTTAGGAGAGAGAATATGACTATCCAAATCTTGCTGACCTTTGACTCCTAAACTAAAACAACGGGAGGCAAATAAATGCATGGAGGGACCAAGAAGCACCTGAGGAAGTCTCTCGTTTGAATTGAAAAGATACTGTGGAGGGAGGGTCCCCTGGCACAAAAAGAGAAGGAGAAAAAAAATGAGTTAAAATGTTACAAAGCCGATAAAAAATTACAAAGTGGGGGATTCAGAAGAAAAAGAGAAAGGAGTTTTAGATGTTGTAAATAGATGGCCTTTATCTGAGTATAAAACTTAAAAAAAAAAAGGAAACAGTGGATTGTAATTGTGACTCCTTAATCAAAGGGGCTGTTTACCCTTCGTCTTTTGTGTTTCTGTTAATTCCCTGTTACTAAACTAACACATAGGTAGATGTCAGAGATGGTGATAGAGTAGCTTATTTAAACTTCTGTTTCTGTGATCTATCATTGTACCTTTACTGGGTGTATCATGTAAGCTCTGGCCAGGCACCAGATCATCCTTTCAAAAAATGCAAACTTTTAGGCCTGTTTGTAAAGTACAGAGCTCTTTATCCAGTTAGGGATAATCTAGATATTTTCTGGTTTCTGTGATGGTTTCCAGCACAAATTGTGACAGAAGTCTTGACTGAAGACATCCTAAAGGCTCAGCTATTTTATCAAAGATCCCAAAATAGGTCCACATGATTCGTGATGAGATCACAATGCCATGGATCCAAGTGCCCATTTGTCACTTTAATTATTCTACTCTTAAGAAATACAATTTCTAGGACAAGGAGTATGTCCTCAATATCCTACAGCAGCCAGGCTTTAATGCAATGTTACAGAGCATGTGGATGCCTGGGTCAGCCTGCATCCACATGCTCTGTGACATTGCATTAAAGGATTCCCAAAATGAGATCTTACGGTGAGCTTGCACGCAGCAGGCCAGTGTGATTGCTGGGCTTGGCTGGATTGCCCAGTCACGTATTACTTGCTATAGCCTTTTCACACATGCAGCCCAGCTAATATTCAGTGCAAGTATATTCTCTCATCAATGCAATATGGATATCCTTATTGTCATCAAAATGAGAGGCTTTCTATCTAGTGCTGATGGTAATTTCACAGGCTGATTTTAAATGGGAAATCAGTGCCAAATTGGCACTTTTTAAATGTAGAAAATATTAATTCTGTCATATCATAGCAGAGGAGCAGAAAGGAGCACCAACACAGCCAATATCAGTTGCCTATGAAAATACAGAGCAGAGGTGGATATTCAGCTACTTCAGGTATTTGGGTGAGCAATTGAAAAGAGCCACGTTACACAGAACTATGATTAGAGCAAAGTCAGTGATAAAAAGACCTGAATTCCTAATAATTATTCACATTCAAAAATAAAATGCAGTCTCATGTATTTGCAACACTTTCAACTGAATTTTGAATTGTGTATCAGTTGCACTTGATTATAACTGATTTATAATTCAACAAGATTTATGAATTGCTTAAAATAAAATATTGTCCAATTTCCAGATTGGATGATTTATGTAAATAGTCAACACAGAACTGTGAACTCCACATTCCAAATAATTTTAACAAATAGATAACTAAAAATTTATTTCTGGTCATATGTTTTGGGTTTTGCTGCATGCAAATGTTCACAGAAGTCTTTGTTGGCAGAGAACTATTCATTTGAAGTTTATGAACAGTTTAGGACAGTGAATATGCTAAAGAATTTATTGTTTGAGCAAAACTAGTTGAGCAGAAAAATTGCAAAATTAATCAAAAACTTCACTCATATCTAATTATTTCCTCGTATGCAACATTACAGAACTCTCAGCACATATCCGGATTCATTGTGCTGTATTGTACCTCTGTCAGCTTTCTGCAATGAGAAAAAAAAAAAGACAAAACAGTAATAAAACTGTTTCTTGTTTGTACACTTTGGGTCCTTTACAGAGGGATTGCTGGTTCATGATGTTAAAATGTCATTTGGATGCTGCTACAGTTTCCAAACTCAAACAAATGGAGCAAAGACTTCCAAAATAGGCATTGTTTTGTTATTAGTCAACAGGCCATGAAAAGAAAAATCAGGTATTGCCTAAATAACTGAAAAACTGATAAACAGTTGGAACAAGAACCAAGTCTCAAATCTCTGTTCTTTTATAATTTCAGCTTGTTTAGCTCTCTTAAGTAGCTATTCCCCAGAATACCTGAGTCCAAATGAGCAGCTCAGACAAAAGTAATAAAACTTTAGTCAGAAGCTGGACCTGTGGATTTCTCTAGACATACTTAGTGGTCACTGTGTAGGAAAGCAAAACAGATGGACTAGTTGCCTGTGTTTACCAAACATCATGTAGATATGAGTAGAGAGGCAGGAGATGACAGACTCTTAGAGAAGAATCATAGAATCATTTAGGTTGGAAAACACCTGTAATATAACTGAATCTCACCATAAACCTAACACTGCCAAGTCCACCACTAAACTATGTCCCTAAGCACCACATCTATACATCTTTGAAATACTTCCAGGGATGGTGACTCCACCATTTCCCTGGTCAGCCTGTTCCAATGCTTCTTCCAGTGAAGAATTTTTTCCTAATATCCAAACTAAGCCTCTCCTGGCACAACTTAAGCCCATTTCCTCTCTTCCTATCATTAGTTACTTGACAGAAGAGACCAACACCCACCTTCAACAAATTCTGTTCAGGTAATTGTAGATAACAGTAAGGTCTCCTGTGAGGCCTCTTTTCTATAGGCTAAACAACCCCAGGTTCCTCAGCTGCTCCTCATAGAATTTGTTCTCTAGATCCTGAGATTGTGGAAGGTGTATAAAGAGTTGGTTTGGAAGAATGGGCTAGAGAAATAGCACCAAACAAACACATTTATTTTTCCACCTTTTGGAGGAAGCTATTTTCAAGTTATCTGTTCCCCAAAACCAGATGAACATTGTGAAGGATCCATTGTCTCAGTTTCACTTGGAGAAAGCAAGAAATTTCTTAGGACTGGTTATATTATTACAGGTTTGAAGACTGGTTATATTACTACAGGTTTCTTCATTTGTTTGTGTGTTTCACTCCTTGGGACACCCGAACTGAATAAGACATGAGCAATTTGATAGTTTTAGTGTACAACACTTATTTTCATCAGTGACATAGACAGTGGTGGGGACAAACTTTTTAGTAGAGTTTGTACTGCTAGGACAGGGAGTAATGGTTTTAAACTAAAAGATGATAGATTTAGACAAGGTACAGAAAAGAAATTTTTTACAATGAAGGTGGTGAAAAACTGGAACAGGTTACCCAGAGAGGTATGCAGTAGATGCCCCAACCCTGGAAACATTCAAGGTCAGGTTGGACAGGGCTCTGAGCTAGCTGAAGATGTCCTTGCTCACTGCAGAGGGAGATTTGGACTTGATGACCTTTAAAGGTCCCTTCCAACCCACACTACTCTATGACTCTATAATATCTTCATCATCCATTGCACAAGTTGTCATTTACAGTGATAATGCAAAGCCAAGTTCTGTCATGATCCTCATCTACTGAATTTAAAGTCTAAAATATGCTATTTGTACAATAGACTCATTGTTCTGCATAAATTCATTGAATTCTCTGGGAAAAAAAAAATAAAAAATCAACACTGTGAGGAGGGAGACAGCTCCATTTTGTCTTTTCTGAGATCCGTCTTCCATCTCATTTCATATGATGGATAAAAAAAAAAGTCTTCTACCCAAATTTTTCAAAACTGCTTTTAAAGATCATAAGAAGTAAGAAACCTTCAGTGAGTCATAGACATTTTCAAAGGTCTCCTAGCACAGTCTTTCATCAAAAATAAATAGAAGAATGGACTCTTTAAAATAACATAAGCGGAGAAAAGGAATGAACTTCAGTATTCACGACCTAGTTTGCATTCCCTTCCCATTCTGGCAACTCTTCTAGTTAGCAGATGGTGCAAAGGCAAATACACCTTTTGATTATAGGAAAAAAATTTAAAGGAGGTGATTTAGGAAATGTGCTCTATTAAGCATAAGAAATTGGGACTGGTTCACTTGTATTACTAGTTTGTAACACAATTAAGCAAATTAGAGGAAATTGGGTGCCTAATTGCCTTTCAGGCCTCTAAAAATATAACGGATTAGCCCCAGCTGAGGAAGCAGTTCTGTTCAAGAAATCATGCTGGATCCTAAATCTGGCCATCAATGTCATTGACTTCATTGCTTAACTGCAGCCCTTCCAACAAATTCAAACCATGCAGATACCAGTGTGACATTTATATAATTATGCAGAGTCAAACAGACTATCAGATGTCTGCTTCCTTCACTGTCTGAGCTCTGCCTCAGACAGTGCTTATGAATGTAGGTGCTATGAATACAAGGGTCTCCGCCGTTTGAAAAGGGGTTTCAGTGCTCACCAGAGCTTTTCCAGTAACAGCTTCCCACAACTCCTTTCACAATCAAAGACTAACAACAATCAGCATTGGCAGAAGGTTAATCCTTATGGTCAATCCACTGACTAAAAGGCTTTTGTGGTGGTCCTGATGGCACCATGCATTGCAGTGGAGCCCAGAAGGCCTTGCTACAGCTGGGCAGCTGAATTGCAATTAACTCTTACAACACCAGTGAGTAATTCTGACAAAACAGATGCTTCTACGGAGATACCTCATTTGCCACCCCTACCATACAGTGACCTTCTTTTCCCTTTACAGATAACCCTTGCATCTTTTTCAGAATAATAATGACCATAGTCACCATGTAAACCTTAATTTTTAATTCTTTCGCTCTTTGTTTTAATTTTCATTTTAATATTCTTGAGGCCCTGTGGACACTTGGTGTGAGTTTTTAAGCTGGTTTCTCTGGTCTACAGTTTGAGGAACACTGTGGTGGATGTAAACTATGATGGAAAATGATGGCTTGCTTTTTAGTTTTTGCTTTAGTTATAAGCAGGTACCTAGCTGAAAGAATAGTTCAGCAAGCACATGTAATATTTCATTCCGATTCTTAACCAGATCCTGTGCACTTCTGAAGAATACAGTAAAACACCCAAAATTGTAAATTGGCCTTCAGCCTACAACCCACTTCCTTTTTTAAAAACTTTCTTCAAAAATACAGCTTTCTATGTTTAACTTCAAATTGGGGTCTGCTGCTCATCACAACAAAGTAAGCTTTTGAAGCTTCCCTCCTCTGCAGGAGTAAAATGGAAAATATTAAAGCACTAATTGATTCCTAACTGGCTAGTATCAAGAAATAAAATTACCTTCCAAATGCATTCCTGTTTTCTAGGACTTCTTGCACATATAAAGTATAATATTGCTTGAATCTCTTTTCAGCTGTCTTTCATGTTATCAGACAGCTGCAGCTGGAGCTTTTAGTGTCTCTTTTCTGCCAGCTAGGGTAATTTATTTCATTTTACTTATAACACAGATCACTCTATTAATCGGATGTTTGTCTGTTGATACCTGTTCATGCCTGTTGCTCTCTAAAATGATCTTTTTCCTTTACCATAAACTTTCCTTCAGAACAGATTTTTCCATATTACTATTTATATGTGATAAAGGACTCTGGAATGATTCATACTGCTGTGGTCATCTGCAGTTTTGACTGAGTTTGGGCACAGGAATATAACTGTTTTACTTCTTAAGAAGTTAACTGCCCTGGCTAGATAATTCCACAGGTGGGAAACACATTTCCATCATTTTTTCAAGAGACTGTCATGATATCAGTAATTTTGACCTATTTTATTTATTTTACTTAATGTTTGTGTGTGTGGTGAAAGAAATCAAACTTCCCACTTCAGGACATAAAAAGGAGTCATCCTGTTCAGGCTTAGAATGGCATAAGGAGCTTGTAAGATTACATTCTTGACAGAGGTAATCCTTGTAGTTAATTGATAGGTAAGATTTCTGGACTTATATCAAAAGTCTACATTCAGATGTTAAAGTGGTCTCCTATTCCTGTGGTACAGATCTTTTTTTCTTCAATTTTGATATTTTTTTAAAAATAGAACTCTCACTATCTTAAAAAGGCTTATACAAGGTGTTAATAGTCTCATCACAATTCCTGTGATTAAGGAGCAAATATCTTATGCTCTGTATGGTAATTGTAAAACATTTTTCCCGACACCAGATACAAAAACTGTGTTATTCTGGTACCATGTCTTGTGTATAACACTTTTGGAACTCTTTGTTACCATAACAACAGAGTGAAAAGAGAGAGGACATTAATATCATAATTTATTTTTTCACTCTGTTTATTCCTTCATCTAAAGATTATCTTCCTCACTCTGAAGATGCTTATGTTAGAGTTCAATTGGAGAAATATAAGTACTAATTAAGCAGAGTTCAATATGAGATGGAGGAGGGGCAGGGGCACAGGATTCAGCATTTTAAATGACAATGACTGATTTCTCCCTTAAGAACTGTATTTGTTCTATAGAAAGCAATTAAAGCAACCTCATCTTCTCTTTCTTTCTGACTATGTGTTTTTAATCCTTCTCATGCAGATAAGGGTACAGTATCAAATTTCTTCGGGAGAGTGTTTGTGCCAAATGACAAACAATCATTTCTAGTGAAAAAAATTCTTTTATGTCATTGACATGGTAAGCAGGTCTTCCCTTTCTCTGATAATGTGGGCTGTAAATAAAGAAATATACCATATATCACCTCAGATCTGGCAGCTCCACAAGACCAGAACCTGGGAAAGCAGTCACTATGCTTGGCATCACATACAACAGGTCTGATGTGCACTAAGAAATTTGGAAGAAGTAATACACTTTATAACTGTCCATTTGGAATAGTTTTCAAGAGAATGAAACTATCTTGCTAAGAATGTTAGCCTGTTCTCTACCCAATGTTAAATGCCATCTTCTGGACTTAAAATCTCATGTGCCACTGCTTTTACAGAACATTGCTAATAAAATCTAAAATCCCAATGAGATTGTGACCCTGTGAAATACAGTTGAAACACAGAATACATGGTATAAGAATAAACCTGATGAATCTTGTTCGTAGCATGCAACACATCCTTACATTAAGAACATTTCTTTTTTTAGAATTATTTTTTTTGCAAGGTTCCTGAGAAATCCACAGAGAACTCTGAGAAGTAAAAATGCAGTAGAAATGTAGGACATGTTACTCTCTGCAAGATAGTGACAAGATGAAACTGTAAGGGCTACTTTACAAAAGACCAAAGGAACAATTTATAATTACATTGGAAGATGAGCTCTTTCACCTCAAAATTTTAATTTCTTTTGTTCGTATTTGGTGCTTTTGAAAGCTTTTTCCATCATAAGTGACTTAAATATAAAATGAAAAAAAAAAAAAACTTCCTCACTTCCTCATGGTCTTTCTCATTCTGCCTTTTTTTTTTTTTTTTTTTTTTGTGGTGGCAATACTCTCTGCAGGCAGCCAGAATTCAGCTCTTGTTTTCACCATTTGTTTGCTGTATATCTGATTACATGGCTGTGCATTAGTATAAGAAACATTTCACAGAACTAGGAAGCTCATTTTTCCTTCTGGTCCATAACAGCAAAGAGAGATGGAAAATTCTCTGGTTATTCTTCTTCTACACACAACCAGTACAGTAAAGCTCCTATGGCAGAATTTTCAATTGAAGGTAGGAGCTAATAGAAAATTTGTACTTCTTAGACTGCTTTTCTGATGGTGGAGCTAAAAATGTTCTAACATAAGTGAATTTTCAAGTCTGACAAATGTTCTCACTTGAACCAGAACAATCTGTAAAATGGATGAAAACCATATCTTACAAAGTACTTGATGTCTGCAAAATTACATAATGCCCCTGTCTTTGTGTTGCACCACATGCAAAATATTCTTTGTATACTCTGAGGGCTAAAGAAAACAGCTGAGGCCAATGTACTGCCACCTTTGTGCTCTTTTCATGCTGAGCAAATAGCAGTACTGAGCACACTAATCACTAGTCAGGGTCACATCAGAGCACTGTAATGTCTCCATACTCTAAATTGCTTCCAGTGTACTTAATTCCATTTATATTCCACTCTTGTAGCCTATTTTCTTTCTCCTGTTTATGGGATAGACTACTAAGACTATGCTAAGTAATTAATAAGTTCTAAAGGATAAAATTATTATTAAATCCCAAGCAATTTGAAGCTAATTTACAGACAACAGAAAGTTCAGGGTGAGGCATATAGAATGTAATGGGAACTGCAACTTAATTTGTAGACATTGAACTTTTAAATATACATTTACATTTAATATAAGTGAATGGATAGTTTCACTTTCTAGTAAATATTCATTGTCATTAGACTGCATAATAAAATATTATTAGGTAATAAATCCAAAAAGTAGTAAAGAGAAAAGTACAAATTATTTTCAGTCCTTTTGTGCTTAAGTATTGCCCAGTGCTTTATCTCTCAGTGTATAATTTTTTTCTTTCCCATCTTCTTCTTTTCCCATCTTTTTACTCTGAGAACTCCAACATCTCTGTGTGGGCACTTGGGTTTTATGTTTTATGTGCTGTGTATTTAATTGTGGATTATCTGAGGGCATTAAAGCATTGTAATTCATTTACTGGAGAGAAGTACAAGTTGAGTTACTTTGCAATAGTTTGTTTTGCTTTAGTGTAATAACCATGTTAAGGCATTTTTTAAGACAGCAGTGCATTCTGTAATCTGTGCTGTTCTTATATATATATATACCACAACATATGATTAATAAACTGTGGAAGTAATTATTACAGATTAATTCTGTGTTAACTGGGTAGACAGCTGTGCACTATGCTTCAGCAAAGAGACAATGAACGTAGGTCTGGATTCACAGTGTCAAGCTCAGCATTGCTGTACCTAATTGTCATCAGTTTATCTCCCTGTGCAATATTTTCAGTGCCTCAGAGTGGCATCTAACAGACACATGTTGAACCTGTTACATGACCAACAGGAGGATAACTGTATACTTTGCATTTTCTCCACCTTGATCTTTCCTGTAATGGTATTGGTTTATTTCCTGACTCTTTGTCTGGAGTTATGAGCCATGACTGCCCCTTTCTTAGCATACCTCTTGCTCATACTGTTATCTTTTACTCACATAAGTGCAAAAGAGCATAGAGGGACTTATATGGTAATTCCTGACCCATATAATAGTTCACTGTAAAAATATAGTTAATTATTTAGTGAAACTCTACAGGTCTGGTTTTTTATTTTTCAAATTGATTTTCATATCATCATTCTTATCACTATTATTATTATGAATAATGATAACAAACACTGTTATATGACAGCAACTCAAATTCATCAGATGGAAGAAATATGGAGTCAACGCTACATGAGCTCTTAAGAGGTTTTCTGTGGGACTAATGGTGAGCACGTGGAGGGACTACCTAGCTTTTCCACTGGATAGGCCATACAATTACTCCTTTAAAAACAGAAATTTCAGATATTCACTCTCCTTCTTTTTAGGGGAAAAAAAAAAAAAAAAAAAGTAGTTCAAGATGCTAACAGTCTTGTTTGGAAAAACAAGATGTAGGGCACAATGAAACTCACAGAGTCAGGAGGATATAGGCAGTGTATACAGATGATCAAAACAGAGTGGAAATGTTAAGGTGCCCAAAACTCAGAAAAAACATGGTTATCGAAATATAAAAGCAAAAAGATCGGCAAGAGAAAACAGCACAAACATTTTAAGCATCAGTAGGTTCAGATGAAGTTCTTAGAGGTCTTTCAATGTACAGATGAGATACTTCAGAGGAAACTGTTCTGAATATCGATTCAGAAGGGTTGTTTTGTAGTGTCATTTAATTTTTTTTCACTTTTCCTACAGTTTGGTGCTTGTGGGGAAAAATCAGAGTTTGCAAGCATCATCATTTCCATCTCAGTTACACCTTTGGCAACCCCAGCACGCTTTCCTGCAGCCGTGCTGAACTACCATGAATCCAGCTGTGTTACAGGAGGAATCGACACTCCCGACTCCTATCTGTCAGAAACTGCTGTTTGATAGCTGCTGTGTGATTAATGAGTAATTTTTGTTGTTCAGAAAGCTCTAGGACTTTCTGTCTTTTTGCAAATAGTAAATCACCATAGAGAATGGGTTTCGGTGAGGAGGAAAGTCAAGTGTTAAAAATCTCAGTTAGTATTGAACTAAGCAAATACTTTGTCAGAAAGAATATGCCAAAAAGTCAAAACATTCTATTTTAATAATGTGCAAGAAAAATGTTTTGACATACTCAGAATTAAAGAATTCTTTATTAAAGAAAAGGCAAAACATTTTATTTTGAGAAACAAACCCATCCAATTTAGTATTTCGAAATGCTCTCTCGATTTAAAATCTGTCTTCATTAGAAGAATAAGGTCAGAAGGAGATTAAATAATTCAGAACTAAGACAAAATGGTTTTTACTTTGACTCAAGCTAATATTTTAATGCTTTTGTTCTGTTTCATTGATAACCTTAAAAAAAGTTCCCCAGTATCCTTTTCCCTTGACTGGTTTCTGCTTGTTCTCCCATCCAAATTCATTAGTGATCCACTGTTGAGCTTTCACTTTTTCTGCTTGTACTTATGGTTACTGTTTTCCTTTTGTTTATTCTTCCCTGTGTTCTGAAATAAATGTTTGACCTTATATAAAACTAGCGAAACAACTTCTTTTTAGCTGAATTCCCCCTTACTCTACTTGCCCATTTACTTACACACTTGACGAGATGAGGCTTCAGTTATGGTCTACAGTCCACATCAGGAGAACAGTTCTAGGAGAGCAGTTAGAGAAGGAAGGGGGTTATAGCTCTGTCAATAGCTGGAGTCAGTGAAGGCTGCAGAGGACAATTTATATTTACCCTTTAAAAAAAAAAAAATCATATTTATGTGAAGTATTTCTAAAATGTTTGTTGCTTGTATTTCTCCAGCTTTCATCAGCCAACCCACCCAGCTGCAGCCTAGTCATTATCCCAGTTTCTGATCCATGGACATGGAGCTGTCCCATGTTTCCCAGTTTCTCAGGCAATGAGAAGCAAATTTCTTTCTGCCTAAGAAGTGTCCCATCAAGCATTCTATACTTCTCTATGTTAGTGAGGAGGCAG
>NW_008627796.1:51024-52397 GCF_000691845.1 Merops nubicus
GCTTTTATTCAGGTGTTAATCAACTGACAGTATATTCTGGTTGAAACGGATGTTTAATACCATTGAGCCTCCTTAGTCACTGAAAGAAAACAAATTGCTCCTGAAATCCCAGATAATACTTCCCATGACTCAAAGGGAAGCGCTGAGGCAATGTGTCATGACCACTTCTGTTTTGAACTTTCTGTACAAATGAGCAAGATGACCTTATTTCCTGCAGCTCTCAAACAGTCTTCTGATAGGAAGAAAATCACTGTGGAAAACTTATGGGAACAAAGAAACAGACACAAGATACTTTTTTTTTTTTTTTTTAAATATAACATAACAATGAAAATTACTTTTTAAAAAATTGAATGAAGACTAGTATTTTTATTACACATGTTTCAGTGAATGGTACAGCTTCTACCTACTATGTTCTATAAAAACACCAGTAGTTTAACCTCAATTTGTTCTAAAGCCATTTTTATGATTAGGTTTTGAAAGACAGCTGAAATTCTGTCCCTTACAAGAGGTTTCAGGCAGTGTTTTTAAAATCTGATTTATTCTTAGTTCATTATTTTTGCACAGGGTAAGTCAGTTTCCTAACTGGTCATTGCTCACAACTGTAAGGTGTTGATGACCAAGTTAGAGTTTTTTAGTGTTGGTCTCTGATAGTTTTAAGTGTCATTTAAAATCTAAATGTGAAAAGTTGCATTGCAGCTGCTTTACTGATTGGGTAAAGGGTTTATTTGCAGTCCTGTGAATTTCTGGAAGGCTTAAGAAGAAGCTTTTGGGCACGCTTGCCAGAAATACACCAAGCGCTGTCATTTTTCTGTCTCTGCACACAAAGCTTCACACCAATATAGAAGTACATAAATGCTGTCTCTCACCTCCTCTCATTCCAAAACTGGAGGCCTACCCTCGTGTATGAAATAAAAGATGAAGCTAGCAGAACTGAGCTGGCAATTTTAATCTGATCTAGCAGATCAGCTGCACATAACTGCCTGCTCACTACAATGGAGTTTGAAGGGTAATTAAGCAGCGTTCAAAAATGTTGAACGAGGTAGGAATATGTGCCAGTGTTTGGATCGCAGGATGCAGCTTGGGTGCATCTTTGGAGCCTGCACATAGCTATATACACAACACTTGTCCCTGTGGCATTTTGTATGGTTTCTGCAGGATAATGGTAGGATAAAGGTGATCTGACATACAAGCAGAAGAAACTGGCATACAGTGTCCTTCTTCCACCTGATGGAAGGTCTGGACTTACCAACTCCAGGCAAAGCAACAGCAAGCTTTGTTGGAACAGCAACTTGAGCAAGGTGAAAATGGATGGCATCAGCTGAAGCAAATTCTGGTACACGTTTGTGTCACAAGACTGCCTCAATGCAAGGCCA
>NW_008627796.1:52454-60655 GCF_000691845.1 Merops nubicus
GAATGGATTTTTCCTCAGGAAAATCCATCATTGGCAATGGGGATGAATCTATTACGGGTGATGAATATTTACAGAATTGATATTTTTAAAATAAATACAGTCTCTGGCTCCCAAGAACAGCAAGACAGCTATAGAACTGAAGTAGTTCTGCCTTTTTTTTTTTTTTTTTTTTAAAATTTCCACTCAGGTAATTTTTCATTAACAGCAAGCACTTTTTCTCCTTATCAACAGTTATTAACACATAGCAACCATTCTAGAGGTGGCATAATCCTGATACAGCTGAGGTAGTCCAACAGTATTTGTTTATTTATTGACTGACTCTGTAGTTTATTAAGGAAAAATATCTGAAATCCAGGCATCAGTAATGAATGAATGCTAACACTTTTGCCATTTTTATTCCATTCTAATCTTTCACTAAATTTTCTGTTTAAAATCACCCATCACAGTGTTAAGCCAAAGGATTCTGCAAAAAGTGGATGGAAAAAACTCTTTTGCACCAAAGTGAATACTTCAATCAATAGAAGAGCAAAATTATTTCCTTTTCTGATACATTCATTCTAAAATGTGTCTAAACTCCATTCACCTGTATTGATGCTTCCTAGATGATGAAAGGCTGCTTTTATTAACTGAAATTTCATTTTCAGCAGCCAGTACTGTTCCTTAGATGTAAATATCCCCATATATGAGGAAATATATCTTCTTTTGCAGATATTTTTCCTGTATTTCTATTTGTTTCTCTAGAGACTCGGAGAGAGTAGGAAAATGAAAGAGAAGAAAACAATAGTCCAGTGTATTTCAATGGAAAACTAAATATTAGTCTGAATAGTCCATAGATATGAACATGAATTCTTGAAGATGAAAAGTCACTTTCAAATGTAAAGTTTTAAAGACTGTTTCCAAATACAGAAATAGGTGCAGTGGAAAAGAAGCTGCAAAGTGCCTAAGAGCTCAATAGTGTTAGATGACTTAGGCACTTAAAAGCCTAAATATCATTGAAGGTCAGTGGTTTTTAAACTCCTAAATCATGTCTATATTTGAAATTTGGGCTATGAAATCACAGAGAAAGATCAAAAAACTACACCCATTAGCACTGCAGAATTTGTGAGGAAGACATCTCTCCAGCATCTCTTTTGGAGTGTATGTTTCCTACATAGCTGTACCTATGGTAATAAGAGTCTTGAGAGAACTCTGGTTTTATTTGTAACTCTTTTAATACTTTTCTGGAAGCTTTAAGAACCAAACCTGAATTCAAAATAATTCAGAAGGTAGTAATGCTGCCTTCTTAATCCTGCCCTCCACTTGGACAAGACAGGATGCAGAAGACAGGGTCATTGCATAGAATATAAATGTGTATGTCTGAGGGCAGAGTTTTGGTCAAACACCACCTCATCTTTACTTCCTGTCCTGGTTTGCAGTAGAACACTTGGTTTGGAGTAGAAACTGCAGCACTTCCATGCATCACCTCTGTCTACAGTTAAAAAATGGAAATTTCCCTCTGTTTCCAATATAATTACTTGGGTTTTTTTTAAAAAAAAAAAAAACAAAAAAAAAAAACCACATTTTTACATTACCTGTTATTTCAAGTCATTAACCTCTGCTTTGTTTCTGATTCCCTTTATGCTCTTGAACTTTTTCCAGCCTTTTATTTATAAAAAGTCAAAGTGAAAGGGAAGAATGAAAGACTAAAGCAAGAAAAGTGTTTATTTCAATAATTCTTTCAGAGACTCTAATAGCACAAAATAATTCCTTTTAAAAGAAATAAAGCTTTCAGGGACTGAAATAAGTAATGATTCCTAAAGGTAATGCCTTGAAGATGACTGGGAAAGGATGTTATTCTTGAAATAACATAAACAAAAGGTATTTTTGCCTAAATATTCCCTGTTTCTTCTTGTTTCTTTCTGCCACATAAAATGACTCCTTGTGTATCTATCTCTTATACCAACATACAATTGTCTGAGGAAACTTTGCTTTTCTGAAGCAAATGATAGGTGCTTCAGTCATCAGGAGGAGACAAATAAACTGTACTTTCAGTTCTATGTGCTAATTTCCTCCTTTTGAAAATGGTCCTATATCCAGGTTCTAAACAGTGAAGTATTATTTTTTTATGCAAAAAAAAAAAGAAGTAACTACCTGATATCTGGAGTTATCTAAACAATGTTCCCTACAGAGCTCTGAGTTCTGTACTGTTGATTTGCTATGCCAATACACTGCCTGGGAGCATGTTGATTTTTTTCCTTCTTTTTTTTTTCAGATCACATTAGAAAGAGTAGGATCATCAAGCTTTGTCCATTTGGGTGTTAATAAGCAAGTGGAGATATGGAAATGGGCAGGAAGGACTATCTGCAGAAGAGCAGCCTGCGGATGAGCATGACTCACCTCACTGTTTTATGCATCAAATCAACTTGTTGATATAGATTCAAAGTGGAACATCAGTTCATTCTACAATCACTGGGTATCGCAGCACTCTCTGCTATAACAGAAACCACACTTGGGACAACAACCTCCAAAAAGCTAGTGGAAACAAACATACTTTGATCTATTAAGAGACACAGAGGCAGATTTTTCAATGGTTAGATGCTTACTGTGTAATTTTGCAAACCCTTTTCCATCAAATATATCAATGTTTACTGCCGTCTGACTTAAAAAGAAGAATATTTATGTTCCAGACAGTAACATGAAATTTAGGAAGATAACCCTGTTAAAAATATGTTCCCGTGTGTGAGTGGTAAAGTTTATTATCCCAGTGAAATCTACCTGATCTCTGGCAGGTAGTTTACAGCCCCTTAACCAGGAAAAAAGTCTAATTCAATATTCTGTGGTCCTGTTCCTGCAGGGAGCTGGCCTCTGGGGGAGGATGAACAGGACTGCCACTGTTCATATGTCATCCAGCTACCTGCCTATGCCTTTTGTTCCTGATGCCTATCAGGGCTTTTCTGTGTATCGTGGTAGGAAGAAGTGGAGGTGATGCTGCTCCTTGGCAAGATTACTCTGAATGATTCTCGTTTTGTGTATGAGGAGAAAGAGGGAGGAATTTTCCTCTCTTCTTCCCGTGTCTCTTCAGCAGAGCTGATTTCAAGTTTTACAGTCAGGAGCTTAATTACTGAATTTGATGTACCACTAAAACTGGGAGAGAACCCTGAACTGTTAGTAAAGAGCAGAGCAAAGTTTAAAAAAAAGGTATATCTTTGAACCTAGGTACAAGTTTTATTACCATTCTGAGAAGTAAGTTAGAATAATTAAAAATTACTTAATTGGAACATAACCAAATTAAGAAATTTTGTATTTTTTTTGTCTTTGTGCTGCAGTGTCTGAATGGAATTTTATAACAAATCTATTTTGTGTGGTATCATAAGTACAGATTTTTGTGTGCATTTCTTCTTTCAAAAGTCTTGTGGGTTTGAGGTAAATAGTATTTTATACCTTTCATAAATGGTGACTCTGAAAAACCTCTGAAAATTAGTTTCAAGTCCAAATTCAAACATATGTAAGAAATGCCTATGGTCAAAATAGTCCTTACCCTAGACACAGGTCTCTCTAAGTGGTGTCTCAAGTCCTCCTTCCAACACAGGAGCCTGATCTGCAGACACTGAAAAGCCTTGTCTTCTATTAGGTTAAAAAAAAAAGAATTAAATAACCTGGCAGCAGTGAGTTGCCATAGCAGAGAACAGACAACCTGCAAACACATTACTCAGATAGACTACTTACTCTAGACATTTTTTAACCAGCTTGTTACCCCTTTCCTCCCATTTATGCTCCACTTGGAACATAATCTTTGCACAGCCCTTGAGTTAGCACTGTGGGCAAGTTTTTGTTAATGGCAGAAACATACAGTTTTGGTCCTTCTGCAATCTTTTTCTGCAGTTTCTGGATGTTGTAGTTTGCACACAGTGCTGGTCTCTAGCCACAGCGACTGTGGTTAGACTGACAGACTGGCACATTGGACAGGCAGCAGGTTTAACTTTCACTCTGAATAACCATTTATACACTGTCTGTAGAAAAGTCACCATGACCTAGACAGTGCTTCAATTCAGCTGTAAAAGTAGGAGCGATGAGGGAAAAATCAGACTCAGTTTCTGTGGTGCACAGGAAAGGCCTTACAATTATCACACCAGTGAATCTGAGGGGCTGGAAGATGAGCCCATACAACCACAACTTGGAAAAGTTCTTGAAAATTTAAAGCCTTTTTCAACACAGTCTGACTTCTACAGGAAAAACTTGCCTTTTTTCTCCACACGAATACTACTAATGCATAAATGTAAATTATAGCTCTAGTAGAGTCATTTGAGTAGTATTTTATTATCCTGGTTGACTACCAGTGCTTAACTGATTCCAGAAAGATACTTAGTCTGCATCAAATGTTGTATCTGTGGTTTCTTCCCAAATAACACGCTTCATCACATTTTGTGTCCAAATAAACTGCGCAGTTCTAGCCCATTTGTAAAAGGGTAGACTGATTTGTCAATGTAAGCAGGGGAAGCTGGCAGTTTCCAAGCTTGCAGAACAGCCTTTCTTGGTTGTTCTCTAGACCATTTGTTGCAGATTTAAAAAGGTCTCCTGTCTTTGCTTGTAGTTTTCAGAAGGGTCCTTGGTGGCACAAGATATAACCGTGTCTGTGATAAGCACAGTGATACAGCTCCAGCAATTTCAGACCAGTGTGCAGTTTCATGATGTACAGCAAAAGGCAGCAAATCTTAATACACAGAAAGTTCACTGCTGTGCTTTTGTAGGTACAGTTCCATAAAACCTCATGGCTGTGAAAGAACTAATGACATCCTTCAATTTAAAGCTGTACATAGTGCTTGTAGAAAGAGGTGTTCACCAAAACCAGCTTATTTTTGCTTCATTAGGATAATTTATTCAATTTTACTTCTTCAAACTTACCTACAGTGACGACAAAATACATAAAATCAGATAGAGCTAAACATGTGGACTTGAATGCACACCAAAAATATACAGTACCATGTTTTGATTTACATTAGCACAAACAGGAACACAATTCCCCTTGAATTTTAAGAGAAAAGTTTAGTTTGGAAGCATTCCTATGGGGAATAACAGATTAGTGAGGCTGACATATAATCTGTATATTCTTATGTTGTAAAAATTCTGTTATAAATTTAAGAAATTTTCTCTGGAGTCAATCCCATTATTCAAAATTTAGGAAACAAACAAACAAACCCAGATTAAACACAGTTAAAAGTCAGTAAAGGCTAATGGTAGAAGTGAAGACTGATATAAGGAAATACACAATTTTCTAATATGGGCTTATGGGCCTGCTAAAATTCATTGTGTGCCTCAAATTACTATCACAGGCATATTTGTGAGTAGGGAAAATAACATAACTCATGCAAAGCATTTAATACAGACGATGCAAGCTCTTGTGTTTCAAAATTAAAAAACTTCTTTGCATGGCAGTGAAGGTTTGCAACAGGAAACGTTAGCTGATTTAAGTTCCCATGACTACAGCTTAGTCTTCACATAGATGCCTGCATTTGGCGCGTCATTTAACGATGCAGCTGGTGAAACAAGCAGACAGGGGCTGTGACACAAAAAAGTTCATGGCTGTCAAACTGGAATCTACAGGCAGCTGTCTGCTTTACAGAAAAGTGACCTCACGGCTTTTACATTCCCTTTCCAAATAAAGAAGCTGTGCCAGCTGAATAATGAAAAACTCACAGGATCCAAGAAATTCTTTGTGTCAAGGAGCCTTGAACAAAGCAGGTGACTTTTTAAGAAAGTTTGGTTAGACTATCAGGAGAGCTGACCTTAGCATGAGCTCAAGGAGGCTGCAAATAAGACGCACTTGTTAAGAAAAGTTATTACAGAGATGTTGCTGCAGGGAGATAGAAATGCTGTGGCTCTCTGGGTTTAGTACAAGGCAACAAGCTGTACGCATACTTGTTTTTCTCATTTAGATTTTTCGTTTTGCCCAGAGACAGTTAAAATGATGTGCCATGAGTTTACAAAGATAGATATAGAGATCTGTTGAGCAAAAAGAAATTATGTTTAGGGGGAACATCAAGTACACCATGTCCCCAGAACATAAAATTTTGGTGTTGATGCTTTGACTCTGAGATTTTAATTCTTATCCCACCATACAAGCCACATGTTGGATAAACCATGACCTTTGCCTTTTAGACTTTTGATGCAAAGTGCACTGATCACTTTCTGCTGAGGTGAGAAAAAAGGATAGAGACTTAGGGGGCAAGGTATATAAAAGCTTACTCTTAAAATGAAAGGAGTAAACCCCATGATTATTGTAGTTGTGTTTATAGGTATAGAACCATAAGGCAATGATTTTAAAAAACAGAAAGATGTTTTTTACTTGGCCTTAAAGTAAATCAAGTTTCCTTAAAGGAAATCAAGTTGACAGTAGCTGGTCTTATTTCTTGGAATGAGGTATCAGCTGAGACCTCCTGACATTTAGAAAGTAGGATTTTAGGAGGTTTTACAAAAAAGGGACCATAACAGTCAAGAAGGAAAAGGCTAAGACATTTATTAGTAGTCACCATGATGTAAAAAGGTGTTTGGCAATGAGACAAGAATAGACAGACATCTAGATGAAGGACCTGATATTAGTATCAGTAATGACCTTCATAAGCTTCAGTGAAACTAGTTTTGGTTTACAACCATTCAAACATCAACAGAATCAAGATGTGTAGAGTTGTGACAGAGAAAAGAGTCTTGGGTGAGAAATGTTGACATAGTTTCTGACCAGAGGGTAGCACTACACTAAAGTAAGCTTTCTTTCCTGAGATGCTGTGAATTAAGGGCTTTGAATTTGATGCCATCTAAACTTCTATCTGTTAAAAATTCACTAACTTTTCGTGATTAGTTCCTTCCAAAACCAACCATTTCTGTAAATCAGAATATCTAGTTATAATATCTTTTGATGGGAACAAAAAGATCTAAGAATTACCTTAATGTTATATTCCTGGCTCTGTTTCTACTTATCTACCTATAATATCTTTTATAAAGCTAAATCTAATAAAGTGAGTAGTTGTAAACAATGGCATAAGACTTGAGTTTAAACAGCTTTGCTCTGGGGAACCACTACCTCTACATATATTGTTGAAACAAGTGGGGTCATTAGCAGTATCACTATTACTACAAAACTTCTTTCTGAAACATCAGCTGTGAAGTTCAGGGAACCAGCTCAGTGATACTGCATGCAGAGTACACATCATGGTTTAACAACCCTATAGACAGCCCTTTTCACTGTAATTAGTATGATCATCAAATCAACATTCCTATTCTGATTCTTTCCTAACAACAGCATATGTAAATCCAGGGAGGTTCTGAACAGGGGTAAACAGAGTCCTCTGAGTTTAAATGCTGCAGTCACACTATCAAGATTTCTGCCTGATATTTTGGATGCCTTGAGCAACACCCAGCCTCAGTGGCAACTCTAGCAATTTATTTAGTTTTGAGGCAATCCTAGAGGTTTGAAGTGCAGGTGGAGATTGTTGCCTTTTCTGATAAATTGTGGTGTCAGGGTTGGTGCTGGACACGTATGCTGCCCACACTTTAGCTCAAAACCCCAAAGTTATCCTGAACTAAGACTTAGGAAGATTTTGCAGAGCATTATGAAGTTCAGGTGAGGATGGACCCTACCATCCCCCACATAGGAGCTGCCCTTCATTTTCACTTAAACTAGAATTAATAGAAAAAAATGGACATGGCACACATAGGCCCAGCAGGATTCTCCAGAAGAATAATTTGCTTAGGCTTTTTGACTCCTTCAGAAATTGGGTTGCAGTAAAAGAAGTTTACATCACTCTCTTCAAAGTTAGGGTCAAGAGCTGGTTTTGTGACTCAGCATGCTCTATGATGAGAAATCCTAGCAATCGAATAAATAAAGGTCAGCAGTCCAAACTAGATTAAAACTTGGGGATATATGAATCTTTAATGATTTCATTCTATGAAAGTTCAGGTATAGGGGCTCCTTCAAGTGCTTTTCTGAAGAAGATGATAGATGAAAGTCCAAGAACTTCTTAACATTTGCCATAAGCTGCAGTCTTGATGAAATATTGAGCTATTTCAGGCTCCAAAAGCATCACAAAGTCAAAAGGAATGTGGGTTGTAGCACAGAAGCCTGAGATGCAAGACATATTGCAACCTAGGCATCTCAGAGAGACCTTATGAAGGATACAATTTTTTATATGTGTCTAACAAACTCTGTGCCTTCTGTGTATTGTGCATTC
>NW_008627796.1:60686-62715 GCF_000691845.1 Merops nubicus
CAGTATTTGAATCAGGACTCCTTTCTCCTCTACTCCATACTCAGGCCCCATAGGTTTATCTGTACCCATTTTGTATGTTTCAAACTAATGTTGTTGTGATTCTACGACTGTAGCTTATTTAAAATGAAATATATTCCTTGTTTATCAGTTCTACCTGATACAGATGAAAGACATCTAATATCCAAGTCAACATGCCTGCTAGCTGTGATGATATTTTTCAGCAGTTTTCAGTTTTATTAAAGATTCTGCCTAGTGGGCTGCTATATTTAGTCCATTTTCCTATAACATGACTGACACAAAAGTAGGAAAATGATTGTCCAAAGCCAGCAGTACTTTATGAAACCTATGGGAGGATATGAAGGGCAAGAAAGATTTTAAATGGATAACAGCATTAAATAGGTAACAGAAAATTCTCATAAACATTGTACTTTACATGAGATAAATGGATCAAATAAAGTTATTTTAATACAAGTTTCTTCAGAAAGATAAAATATGCGGGTGGCTATACACACTAGAAACAGATTCTTAATAGTACACGTATATCAATAGTGTTCCAAGTATAAAGGCAAGGTGTCAGTGAGATGAGTGGAGCACTTTATCCAAATACTAAATGTCAGATTACTCAAAGGAGCATTTTGAGATGAAATGAAATTCAGTAAATGATCTTGTGGACAGCTTGAGAGGTATAACTATTGCTTAAAGTACAGACCAAAAAATCAGAATGTTCATTGTCAAGTGGGAGCGTGGTGATTGAGACAAGGGAAGTTGCAATGCTTTATGACAATGATCTAACTGAATCTTAAATCATTCATATCAAAGAGGCCAAAGAAGGAAAAGAGAATCCAAGGAAACTTACAAAAGTATAATCTTAAGAAGCAGCTTGACATATTGCTATCCAAATTAAGATTAAAAATGTTTCTTTTGCATAAGCTGAATTTTGTAGACATGGAAAAAACACTAAGGTACAGTCACTTAAAAGTGTTAGTTGTCATTAACAGTGAAGAACAATCATCATTAATACTAACTGTCTAGTAAATGTTTTGCATTAGGAACAATAAAAGAGTGAAAAATTTATACACTAAATGAAATACAAACTTATATGTATAGAGTTAATCAGGAAATCAGAATGGAGTTTACTTGATACCTCATAATTTCATTACTGTATTTTTCCTTTTCTTTTTCCTTTTTTTTCCTTTGTCTAGGTTTTATTTTATTACAAAGTTTAAAATAAAAAATATAGAAGGAAAAATAGGGTCTAAAAAGCACAAACTATTCATTGTCAGTAATTTATTATGTAAGATGCTTTTTGTGAAGCCAGTTTACTCTGAGCAACTCTTTTTTTTTTTTTCTCCTCACAAGTGCTCACTGTAGACTTACATTCTTGGGCATAGAATGAAGCCACCATTACAGAAAATAAACTCCTAATATTCTCAGTCGCATAAGAAAACAACAAAAATCCATTTTTTTCATTCTAATACCTGCATAAGATTAGTTTTTAAGAGGGAGATCTTGCAGACCAACTTTAAGATGATCAGCACATGATAACCATACATCTCTCACTCATTCATTTCCAGAATTCCTGGTCAATCCTACTCCATACCATTAGGTGAATTTATAACGATAGCAGTAGCAGTAGTAAGACAAAGGAAACCCACAGTGAGCCATGAACATTTACATGCCAATTTCACAGGATGCAGGAGCATAACAAGTTCTGTGGGTTAGCCATGTTCCAAAAGCTATTCTTACAAGGATTCCCATGGCACAAATATTCCAAACTAAACAGAAATACTCAAATGCAAAAGTAACCATTTTTCCATACCGGCAAAAGTGATTTTCATTGGAAAAAGGAAAGATTTGAGACTTTATTTGCATGGGATGCTTTCTAACCCATAATGAAGACATCCCTGTGCAAAAGCATCATCATCAATACACCACTGGAGAGAAATGGGATCATTAATGGTGAAGATAAATTATACAAAAGGAAATATATTTGTGTATGTATATAATAATAAAATAAATAAATAAATAA
>NW_008627797.1:0-380 GCF_000691845.1 Merops nubicus
GGCGCGGCGTGCGGGAGCGCTCGGAGCCTGGCCCGGGGCTCTTTGCGAGACCTCGGTACCGTGCTGTCAAGTAAAACTTCAGTCAGCGTGTGACTACCGTGTCTTACCTCCTGCAGCCACAAATTTAATCATATTAGAACTTTTTGCTTCAAATATGACTGCTAAAGGTAGCTTTAAAGCAGGAATATTTCTTAATTGCCAAGCTTAGTTGTTGTAAAAGTTGAAAAATCTGTTTTGTGAGTTCACTTCTTCATGAAAGCTGAGCTGTTGTGCTTTTGATTTGTATTCCATTCTAAACCAGAGCTCCAAAACCAACGTGCCAGGGCTGTTCTTGAAGGAAGCGAGGGCAGCAGGGGCAGCTTGTCTGTGGCTCCTGGGGG
>NW_008627797.1:407-13731 GCF_000691845.1 Merops nubicus
TGGCGGCCCGTGGCCAGCGCCTGCCTGCGGTGTCCCGAGCCTGTCCCTACAGGGTTTCTCTGTGTCTCATTTCTGTAGCGTGTTCAGGAAACTGGCACTATGATACTGATTTTGTGGGTGAAGACATGCTGCTTATGTCTTCCATATTTCTACGCTTTTAAAACATCATGTTTTTAGTGCTTCCTGAACAAACACAATAACCTTGATCCACACCTTGCCTCAGTATAAGTCCCAGTGTGTACAGCTCCTTGCATCTTCAAGTGTTTGTGTAAATGATCAGTGAGCATGGCCATTGCTGTGTTCTGCCTGCCTGTGAGTAGCTGCAATAGTGCTTTCTGCTTGTGGTTTTGTTGGTTTGGTTTTTTTTAAGTTTTACCCTCAGATGGAATTTCAGGGGTTCATTATTTGTTTGTTTTGGTGTTTTGTTGGTTTTTTTTTTTGTCTCACTATAACTCAGAAGCAGTTTTATGGCTGGTGTTTGGGTGCATGTGTGTATGATGCTTGAGAAGGTATAACAGCTGGTACTGGGTCAATTTAGGGAAGTGTGTGTAGTTTAAAATTCTGCTGTGCTGAAGAGACCTGTGAGGTCCTTGTGATAACTGACTTCCACAGGCTTGCACTTACCACTTTGCCTGGTTAAACTGTGGTGATGTCTGTCCACTATGAAGATGCTGCTTTAGTTGATTGTAATTTGTGGCTTATTGATTTTAAGGAAAAATGTAAAGGTTTCAAGATGCTATTAATCTTTTTTTTTTTTTTATTCTGTGTCGTAAATTGACTTTGGAATAATTTTGTAACAATTGCCTTAATGCAAACGCTGCTTTGAGTAATCTGTTTTCTTTCACAACCCGTTTTTTATTTTCATTCTTGTAAGAGTCTGGAGACTTGACCTCTGAAGAAGCTTTATTCTTTTTAACTCGATAGCTCTGACCTGTAAGAGCTCAGATTCCTAGGAATCAGAGTAAATGTTTCAAGAGATTATGTGCTCGACTTTCTGCTTTTGCCTTAACTAATAAATTGAAGATATGTTGTCACTGAATTGATGCAGAGTGACCTCCATAAGATTATCGTCTCTCCTCAGCCACTCAGCTCGGATCATGTCAAAGTTTTTCTTTACCAGATTTTACGAGGTAATTTTTCTTTTTTTAAACTTAATGACAATTATATAGTAGTAGTAATTTTATTTTTTTTTTCCGTTTTTTAATGCTTATTCTCAAGACATCCACATCTTGAATGAGTTTCCCATGGAAACTTGTTCTTTTTATTATGAATGAATAGCAGCATTAATGATTCTAGTTATAAGAATACAGCAGCCCTGCTGCCTTCCAGCACAGTCGTGAGTAACGAGTCCATTTGGAAACTTTCATCCAAGAAATGGGATTATTGTGCTTGTGTTTTGAACATCTGACCAATGTTAGTCCAGTTGCTTTTCCATTGGCTTTGAGTATTTTCAGTAAAAAATAAATAGTTAATTTTATCAGGAGGCAGTAAATAGTAGGTTGTTTTCATAAAGAGCAAAGACATCTGAATTATATTCAGAATTAGCAGGGGCTCTTCCAGGTACCTGATGTGCTAGAGAAAAGATTTATACACCTAAAGGACAAAAGGCATTTGTGCCTCTGTGACTGCTGAGTTTGATGACTGGGGGAACACCCAAAACTCTGATTTCTATCCAAATGGCAGTGCAAAACTGTCAGTTAAAGTTTGGCCAAGAGTTACTTGAATTCTCATTCTGTTTGCCCAGACATTTGACCTGAGAGCTTAGTGTTCCCCAGTTTAATGCCATGATTTACTTTTGCTCTCTCTGACCCTACTGGAATTATGGCCATTTTTCCATTTTCCACACTGTCTCCTGTAGCTCACGTGCATGAACAACTTCATGTTGGTCTGCTCTCTCCTGCAGTACTTCTAGTGAGGTGCTTTCTGCATTGCTTCCATTTTCTCAAAAAGGTCAGAATCACAGCTTTGGGGACAGCAAAAGCACGCTGGAAGCACAGGTTCTTTCTCTCCTAACCACCTGAACATTGGAGACATCCCCAGTGGCTGTGATCAGATGTCCTAACTTCATTAGCTCTAGCTTTGAATTTTTAAACTGATAAAGTTAAGGAAAGGGCCTCGGCCTTACTGTGCTTTGGGCCTGTATTCTCTTAGCCTTGTTTTACATTTGCTGCTGACTCACGAGGCTTTAATTTGGGGGGTGGAGGAAGGCAAATTATCTTGGGTTTAATCTGAGTTTATTTCTGAAGTGTAGCTGTTACCTAAAAAAAAAAAAAAGGTGAAGTCAAATTATAGTGCTGCAGATGTTAAAATTGTTACTGGGAAACAGAGCAGTAAAAGTAAAATATGTCAATATTCCAGTGTCATGATTAGCAGGGTATCCATGTCATAGCCAGGGAGATGATGCTTTGGGGTTTTGTTGTTGTTTTTTTAAAAAAACAACAACTACTTAAATGATGTCCACTGTCAAGTTTGTATACTCCAACTGTTTTATCCTTTCACTGAGTGACTCTCTACTAGAGACCGGAAGGTAGAACTGTATAAAAATATGAGCCAGTGACAAAGTCTTTGCTGATCAGGAGTTGCAAGACCTTCCAGGGAAATGTTGTCACCCTTAAACTTCTTTTAAAAGAGAAAAAGGTACTTATTTTAATTTTGTTTAATATTTCAGGTCTGAAATATCTACACTCTGCTGGCATTTTGCATCGAGACATTAAACCAGGGAACCTCCTTGTGAACAGCAACTGTGTTCTTAAGGTGCTAATTAAATTTATTGAAAATGTACATATGTATGTGCTGTTCATTATATATCAGTTATTTTTTAAACAAAACATTTAATATGAATGCTTTTTCTGAAAGTCATGTTAAAAAAAAATCCCACAGGTTTTAAAATTCCTTTAAAAATTATAAAGGAAACTGACGTCTCCCTTTCCCCTTCTCTCCCAACCTCTCCCCAAGTCTCTGAAAGCAAGGTAGACATGAGGCCACACAGAATGCCCAAGGCTCTTCCATTAACTTCTCAGGCATGTGGAATTGTGGAGGGCTTGGGCACGTCTTATAGCTATGCCAAATATTGGAGAGGGGAAAAAAAAAAATTGTTGTTTACACTAATTTGCTAAGCATTCTAACTGTGAAGGTTTTGGCCTCTGTTATTAACCTTTCAGGTTCAAGAAATTTTTTTAAAATTCTCAAAGACAAAGTGAGTAGACAGATAAATTTTTCTGTAACATTTTGAAGCATATCATAACAAATGAAATCTGATTTGGGTTGAAATATTCTGTACCCAGAGGTTGGCAATTTGTTGTTGTTGTTGTAAAGTGGTTTGTTTGGTTTTTCTTTACTCGTTTAGATTATAAATATTGTAATGCCAACTAAAAATGTACTGTGGTTTCAAATAAAATTTTATAAAGTTTAAATGGATGTGGAATAAAGTAGTATAATTTCTTCCTTTTCCCTTTCCCTTTGCTTATGCAGTTACAGCAGATTATCTGATTTATTTAAATGCTGGTTTGGAATTTCCTGCTTCGTTACCAGAAGGTTACCTTCTTGAAATGCATTAAGTGTTTTGGTTATTTTAATTTTCTTATTTACCTTCTCAATTTAGATTTGTGATTTTGGATTGGCCAGGGTGGAAGAATTAGATGAATCTCGCCACATGACTCAGGAAGTTGTCACTCAGTATTACCGAGCTCCAGAAATCCTGATGGGCAGCCGGCACTACAGCAATGCTATTGACATCTGGTCTGTAGGCTGCATCTTTGCAGAATTACTTGGGCGAAGAATATTGTTTCAGGCACAGAGTCCCATACAGCAGGTATAATAAAATTTCCCTTTAAAATTTTTCTGCTGCATAATTTGATGGAATCAGTAATACTCATGCATTTTGAACCTCGAACTTGCTTTTGTTTTGCTTGGTTTACACACGGGCAAGAAACCAAGCGACTCTGCAATGACACCTTCCAGAGAGTATTGAAAGGAGTGGTTATCAGTGCTAGCTTTTGAAGTGTGTGGGTTTTGTAATCTGCTTCAGTACCAAAGTCTGCTGTAGCATTTTACTTGGGATAAGGTAAAAGTGCTATAGCCAAGATCAATCTTTCTGTAATGACTGGTAGGAGAAAGCAGGACGTTTTCTGTCAAGGTATGACTGGAGGTATGCTGTTGACACTTGAACTATTTAAAATGCCAATTAGTAGCATTGCTTGGACTGCTTCACTTTAAGAATGGTCAAGTGTGTAAGAAGTGTTGCATATTTTCTGATGTTACATAGCTGTGGCAACCTATAAAAACTTGAGATGCACCAGAACACGTCACTGTTCCAACAGTAAGCAAGCTAATATAATAGACCTATATTTCTAATTACCTTGGAGTGCTGTTTTTACAGCAGACAGAAAATAAAGTCTGTAGCAGGATATTAGAGGTGGCTGCATTTATACATCTAAGAGAAGGAACAAGATGTGCTGACATAAAAATTTTTCTCCTTAATGTTGCTAGTAGTCATCTATAGATTAGAAACTATGTAGCATTGAAATTGTGAGATTACATGTATTGATTGACAAGACGTAAAATGTTTTCCAAACTTGGTTCCAGGTGACATTCCACACTCTGTACTTCTCTTGTGTGTTCATGCCTGTAGCATTTTCATGGGTTTGAGAAACATTCACATTAGCATGCTGTTTCCAGCATTTGTGTATTTCAAATGTTGCTGTATTGTGTATATATTATTTCAGTGCTATGTCCTGTCTGGAGATGCCGATCCTGCCACTGCAGCCGTGTTCCCAAGAAGTGACTTGCTGGTCGTTCTAAACAGCACTGATACCTCATATGATCACAAAAAGTGTACCTCCTCCCAAAATACACCTCAGCCCTCCCCTAGTGAAGAGATTGCAGAGGAGAAAAGCAGTAATGGCATCAGAGCTGCTAGTGAAATTGACAGCAGTTCTGTTGCAGTCTCAAAAATATTTAAGATCTCCTGGTTCTCTAATCTTTGATCTTCTGCTACACTGAAGCTAAAAATAGGTGTGATTTTTACAGCCTTAGCTATCCATCTTGAAACGTAAAGTGCAAAGACATTCATCAGATAACTCCAGAATAGCATTATGGGGTGGGGCTTTTTGGGTGGTGTTCACTTTATTTAATTTAAAAGTTGCATAAGGTTATGTAAGAGCTCCTAGGCCTTTTGTAATCCCTGTGTGGTAAAACGGTTTTAAGTAGTAATCGCCATCTATATTTCAGTTCTGTTCTGAGAAATTCAGAGGGTGATGTTCAGAGGAGGGTGGAGTACAGGAGTGCCTCAGGCCCGGTGATGTTCTGGGGTTTCCTCAAGCCGGAGCCGTGCCCGTGGTGCAGCCTCTACACCAGAGGTGGTTATCCCGGGGCCCAGGGGCCTTCACCAGCACAGGGGGGACTCCGCTGCCAGGAGCCAGCAGCAGCCTAAATTGCTCCTGGTAGAAAAAACAGGGAAGAGATTGTTTTAAAACTGACTGTACTGCAATTTTTAACTGGGATCCCAGTTGACACCTATTTTAAACTTCGGATGAAGTATCACGCTGGAAGTGATGAATATATCTGAGTTGCTTACTCCAGTTACAGTAGATAACTTTTGATAAGGATTTAGTGAGATTTCTTACAAATACAAGAGATGAGATAATCCATACTGAAACTTAGATAATCAGGAACACTTTCTGACTGTCTGAGAGCAAATGCCTTTCTCCACTTCAATGCTTCAATGACTGGTCTGCATGCTGGTTTGTAAAGGGTAGGTTATAGGGTGCTAAATTTTTACAACCTCCTTAAATTAGCCAGTTCCTCTAGTCTGATTTTGCTGATTATTATTTAATCCTCCTTAAAGACAACCGGTCACATGCCTGGGGCAGTGAGCAGGATCCATTTGGAAGGATCAGAGTGTTAGGAAGAGAGGAGAACATGGCAGATTCTGCCAGCCCAGTGCAGCCCTTTCCCACTGGCTGTAGCCTGTGTGTCCCGTTGTGTTTTGGGGAGTTGTGGAGCCAGGTTGTGGCACAGGGGTACGCAGAGGAGAGGACTCACTCCTCCGTGTGTCCAGGGCATGCTTGCTGCTGGACACTGCTGCTGTGTTTCCAGCTTCAGCTGAGTCTCCTCGAGCAGGTAGTGCAGGCCAGCAGGACGGGACCTGAGGACCTGACATCCCTATCTCCCACGGTTCAGGGTGGAGATGCCCTTTGGAGCAGGCCTAGTCTGGTCTGTGGGGAGGTGATGTACCTTTAGGTGTTCTCATGAACTGCATCCCCCAGGTAGCTGTATCCCACGGGATCCCAGTGCCTGAGCCCCAGGATGCTCAGAGCAAACCAGGAGGGCAGGGACCCTGCTCAGATAAAAGAAATCAGACTTCTAAACAAAACTCCTCTGTGCATGTATTGGAAATATGGGCTAAGATGAAAATTTGTCTTGAGAGATGTTAAATATGAACTCTCAGGAGATAGTTGTGAAAATGGTTTTCAGTGTTTTTTCTTGTAACCATTAGAATAAAGTGTTGGCATTTATACCCCAGATATAAAGGTATATTAGCCTATCACTGCTGGGAGCTTCGGGAGCAGTGGGCTGCCAAGCGCCGTGTTCTGCGTGCCCTGATGCACTGCTATAATTTGTTACATTACTACCTCTATTTTTTAAATACATTGCTCTTTTATTCTATCAGCCCCACATCTCTATTTCTCAATTATGTGTTTTCCACACCTAAAAAACTTAGGGTTTAGGATTTTTTCCCTAGTCTGGTTTTCCCTGTCCGTGCAGCCGCCTCAGGCGCGCCACGCGCTGGGAGCCCAGTGAGGGCTTCCCCTGCCTCCGGGGTGCTGGGAGGGGGGCAGCAGGTTTGCTGTCAGAGGAGAGCTCAGTTGCAGGTTTGCTGTCAGAGGAGAGCTCAGCAGCAGGTTTGCCGTCAGAGGAGAGCTCAGCAGCAGGTTTGCTGTCAGAGGAGAGCTCTGCAGTCACTCGTTAGTGCGGGTGAGTTGTGGTCACAGGGAGGTGTGGACCCAGGTGCTGATCTCACCGCTGCAAGGCTGTTCTCTTTAACTCCAGTTTGCTTGGCTTGTTCAGGGGCTTTGGTTTGGTTGGTTTCTTTCACTGAAGAAGTATATATACAAACTTCTGTAGAAATAAGGTGAAAGTTGCCTGTTGCTTTCCAAAATGACAGTTAAATGAAAAGTCATTTAAAGTTGAGACCAGTTCTAAACACAGCAGCATCTTTGCTCTATTTTAGGTAGCTTTTTTTTTCCTTATACCCAGCACCACTGCTTTTCCCTCCTCTGGTGCTGCTGAGATATATAGATTTATTTAAAAAAAAAAATTTAAAACTTATTTTTCTCATACGTTGGAATTTTTAATATAGTATGTTTGTGGTTTTTTTTCCCCTATTTTCTATAGTTTTATTCCTGTTGATGGCAAAATATTTTGTGTAAAGCAGTAGTTGACCTGTTCTGGGGGAGTCATTTTATGTGGCGTATTGGCGTGCGACACTGATGCTCAGCTGAGAGTATTTGAGGTCTAGAATGAGTAACACACCATTAATGGTACTTACCCATTTTCTTGATGATGTAAAATTGACTTTTAAATCGCAGTAAAATATTTTGCTAAACCTGTAAGCAAAATAAGCTCTTGGATACGAAACTTGGCTCTGTTAGGGTGGTTCTTTCAGTGGAATTACAAATGTTTGTGTTTGCTGTCTAATTCACTGTCTGTTCAGCAGTGGGTTTGAGCTGCTGCCTGCCTGGGCAGCAGTCCCCTCAGCCGAGGGACCCGTGGCAGCCAGCTCTGAGGTGTGTGTGTTGTGTCCCTGCAGCTGGACCTGATCACAGACCTGCTGGGCACGCCGTCGCTGGAGGCCATGAGGACGGCTTGCGAAGGCGCCAAGGCTCACATACTCAGGGGTCCTCACAAACAGGTACAGCCCCCGGGGCACCGCTCACGCCCGGCTTGAACGCCCAGAGCGTGTTTGGTCCTGAGCTCCTTGGGGTGGTCATCTTGGGGATTGTGAGATAGTAAAAATGAACAAAATTAATAACCTGCACGTGTTAACGCGTCAGATCCTTCCAGTAGTTAAGTTTGCATCTTTATTTTCTGCATGTTGAAGTCATTTCTCACGTGTCTACTCACCACAGTAGTAGTTACCATAGATATGAGGAATGAATGTATATTCTCCTATGTTATTAACATGTGGGAGTTCTGCCTCCTTGGCACTTTGGATTCACTACATCAAGTTGTGCCTGTTCCATTTTATGACAGGGTTTTTATTCTTTTAACATTAATAACAGGAGGATTTCCTTTAAGACTTTCTCTACCAGTTTTAAAACAAGTCAAGTCCATTTTTTTGCTATCACATGCTAGAAGTGTAACTTCTAACCATGTGGTTCTGCACTTTCAAGGTTTGAGAAGTTTTATAGTGATTAAAGCCAGGAGAAATAATTTAGATATAGAAACATGTAACAGTATACAAATACATCCAGGTACTTCATAGAAAATATTTGGTTTAAATTCTGATAATCTGGTAATTGCTTGACATTTCCAAAGTGCAGTAGTTGTGCTCTTGGTAGGAGTAAGCAAGAACTGTGGAATTTGTTCACTTTGTTAAAGTTGCTTGTTCAGGATGTTTTATCAAAAATTGAAATGGGTACAGGATTGTCTTCTGGTTTTCTAATCCCAGGGCTAAGGCTGTTCTTGGACAAGCCCCTAAAACTGTCTCTTGACCCACGGAGTGATGGGAATACTAAAAAGCAAGTGAGATGAAATGGCATCAGATATTTCCCATGCAGGTTTAATGCCCTATAGCCACTAAGTCATAGGAAATACACTATAAGCAGTTAGTTCTGTGTCTGTTGGGGAGAATGACATTAATTTTTCCTGGGGTGCCACGGAAGTTGAGCACACTGGAAATAGGGGCTACAGTGCAGCTGGTTCACTTCTGTAATGGTATTTCTCTGGTTTCAGCTTCAAGCACACTTCATGCTTGAATGCAAATTCATGACTTTTCATCTTTTAAAATTGAGATTTTGCTGGTTATAAATAGCTAAATGTTACCAGTTTCTTAATTAGATTAATAGGGAGAGAAAACCAAGTTAGAAACTGGTGATTACTTTGTCACACAAACTATTTTTAATCCAGGTAGGTGAGTGTAGTAGGAGTTAAAGGGTAACTTTTGCTGCTTTATGTAGAAATAGATTAATGCACAAAGTTTCTGATTTAAAAAAAAAAAAAACAAAAAAAACCCCACCCCACTGTGTGTTGGCATAATGAAAATTTACATACTATGTAGACTTCTCTGTTGGTTTTGTATTTAAAAATTCTAGTTCAGACTAGAAGAAGTGAATGGATAAAGTGGCTCCTCTGGGAGAGGCTCTGCCCCTGCGCGGTCAGGAGCGGTTTGGGCTCTGCCGGCGGCCACGTGCTGACCCACTTCTGGAAGTGCAGAGTGTTGGAGGTTGTTTCCTCCCTGCCATGGTCCTGGTGTTCTCTGCCACAGGAGAGAGAGGTCCAGGGCCATGATGCACCTTACTTGCTAAAAGCCCTGGCCACTGGTTCCATGATAACATTATTTACTGTGTACTCCACGGCCATTCTTTATTCCAATTCCTATGTAGCTCCATGTCAGTTAAGCAGGAAGATATTTTACTTGATTTTGGAGACTGACATTGTTGTGGCTTTAAAAGAAGCATATTTGAAGCTCATTTCAGAGATTCTAGGCTATAGCTAATGCTTTAAAATCAATGGCATATAGCATTAGCATTGTTGATTAATTTTATTCATTTGGGGAGACTTTGGATAATCCTTCCCACATGTCAGGACTGTGGGGACAGGGGATTGTCTTCCCATATAGCTACCTTAGAGTTAACGTGTAATTCCAGAGTCAAAGGAGACTTTTCAGGCTAGAGGGTCTGTGCAGTTGGCACCTTTCTATGCTGAGCAAGATCTTGTTGAAGCGTTATCTGCCCCTGGAGTTGGCAGAGCCTGGAGAAGGAGCTGCACAGTGGCCGTGCTCTGGGCTGGGTTAGTGTGTGCCTCCAGGTCTGCAGCTGGAGGAGGGCTGTGTGCTCCCAACCCCAGAGAGGGCTGGATGTCCCCCCTCTTAAAATCTGCCTGTCCCAGGGCACTGGTACCACAGGGGTGGCGTGCCTCTGAGTGTGAGAAACCCAGTGGCCCTGGGAGGGAAACACTGGGTGTTGTGGAGCTGGCTGGAGCAGGAGTCATGCTGCTGTTCAGCTTCTGGGCTCTTCCAGCTTTTTTTAACCATGCCCCGAGCACCACGCTATGAAACAGGGGGGAGTTCCCTGAGCCCCCCTTCCCCTCCCCAGAGCTTCGAGCCCTGGAGTCGGCCTGTTCACCGCTGTGTAAAATGCTGAATGCCTGAAGGTCCTTTTAATTGTGCTGGATGTCGCTGTCGGTTAGATATGGATTGCCTGGGGAGGGAAAGCAAAATAATCCATCATCCAGCAGTGACTGAGATCAGAAAAATGAAATACTGGAAATTATGTGGTTCATCAAGCCCCTGAACAGCTACAGCTTAAAGTGGTATCCATATAGCAAAATAAATAAATACAGTATAGGTTTGTCCAGGAATTACATATGAACTGAGGGGGAAAAAAATCAATTGGATCTCTCCTACAGTTGCTGAGTTTTGAAACAGTGATTATTGTCTTGTTGGAAAGCCTTAGGTAGTGCATGTCCTCTTTCACAAGAAGTTTGTCCTTGTTAACTATAAGCCCATGCATGCTGTAGCTGTGCTTTCTTGCTGATGGATCTGACAGGACAACTCTCTGTGCTCCTGTTTCCCCTACAGCCATCCCTTCCTGTCCTATATACACTTTCCAGTCAAGCTACACACGAAGCAGTTCATCTCCTGTGCAGAATGTTGGTCTTTGATCCAGTAAGTATGGTTTACAATTATCTCTAATACTTTTTAACAGTTTTTGTGGTCTGCTACTAAAATGAATACTTCAAGTCAAGGACTGCTTTAACTGGTTTTCTCCTGCATTGCATATCATTACTTTTGGGCCTGTAAAAGATGTAACAGCATCACCTTATAATTGGTCAATTATTTTCCCTTGGAATGGGGGTTTTGCACTTAAAATCTGGTATTCTTTTGAAGAAAGCTACGGCAGAGTGGGAAAGACGAGGGTGTTCATGAATCATGCTGTCTTTTCCTGGCTAGGTGTAGGTAGCAGAACATCAGATACTTTGATGCAGTTCTAATTAGAGACATGTGGGTGTTCATGGTCTTGCAACACAAAAAATTCCTCCTGCATCCATGCAGTCACAGAGCAGGATCTGTTTTTCCACTGAGCATCTGTTTTTCTAATAAAAATGTGCTGCTGTGGATTTTAGTTTTCATCTTCTTGGGCTTACCATACAAAACTGTCTCTAGATAAGTGAATACCTGAATTGATGATGCTAATTATTTCATTGTTACAGAAAACCCCTAACATTTCACATGAAAAATAGACAGATTGACTGAACTGCAAAGGAGGAATAGCAAAGGAATCGATGAAGTATTCAGAAGGCAGTACCTCTTGATTTTATTTTTTTAAACCTTAAGATTGCTTTACTGGACAAAAACATAGAAATGCTAGATCATCATTTTTCATGTAAACAACCTTTTTTTTTCTTTTTAACTCCCTCAACACTCAGAATACTGTTATTCCATAAGAATTCCATATATATAATATGGATTTCTTGGTGTGCTGTTTGTTTTTTAGCATCAGGACAGTCTTTTAGAACAGGTGATTTTAATTTAATCTAAAATATAACCTGGGAATTGGGACACTTGGGGTTTACTGGACACTTGGGGTAACTGGGTGATCCTTGTGGTCCTTTCCAACCCTGACAGATTCTGATCTTTTTTAGCAGAGGACTTAGTAGTGTTGGCTTAATGGTTGGACTTGATGATCTTAAAGGTCTCTTCCAACCTAAAGGATTCTATGATTCTGCTTCAGGGTTGCCACTGCTTATACTCAGTAACTCTGAGCAAGTGACTTGTTCTATTTGTGGTTTGGTTTTTTTTTTTGGTTTGTGTTTTTTTAACTAACCTATAACAGCAGGTTTCATTACACCTTGACTTTGCAGGAGGGCTTCTGTCTGCAATTCTTTAGAAACAGTTAGTGCTCTCTGCTGTGATGGGATGGCATTGGACATGTAGAGACAGAACTTTTCTTGGGTTCAGCACAAAAAAGTAATACAGGAGTAGACTGCAACTTCATCTGCTGCTCTTGCCCCCTCCTTCCCTGCACTTCCTTCACCACTTGTTTTCTGAAACTTGGAACTCCAGATGCCACCTCCTGAACTACTCAGTTGGCAGGGGTGTTTAAATGTGTGTTTTACTTCAGATACGTACTTGAGGATGTGCTAAAATGCTCTGCAGAGTACGGTCCTAAAAAATGCCCTATTTGGTAAAATTAAATTCTTTGGGCTTGCTTGATTTATGGTAGGAGTCATAACTTTAAGGTTATCTGGAGAAAGTAATTATTGAAAAATAAATATATTTCTGAAAATCACGTTCTCAGCGTGCTGTGTCATTAGCTGTAGTGCAGGAGGGTCCATGCCCTGTTAGCCGTGCTCCTGGTTTTTGGGGAAAGCCTTCCCCCTACCGGCAGCGTGTGCAGGTCTGAAACACCGGCTGAGCTGATCCTTTAACGGGATTAGGGGGTTATAAAACAATTTACAATTAATTCATGGGTAAGTGTTTTTAGACTGTTTCAGTACCTCTTAAAATAGCCTAACTAATTTTGTATTATTTTCTTTTCTCTAAATGCAATATTTCAGTCCAAAAGGATATCTGCTAAGGATGCCTTAGCTCACCCGTATCTCGATGAAGGGCGGTTGCGGTACCACACTTGTATGTGTAAATGTTGTTTTTCCACGTCTACTGGAAGAGTTTATACTAGTGATTTTGAACCCATCACTAATCCCAAATTTGATGACACTTTTGAAAAGAACCTCAGTTCTGTTCGGCAGGTTAAAGGTGAGTAGTCAACTTTTGCATCTGCACTAATCTTCCCGCCCCGTCCCTCTGCGGTGCGTGGTTGGGGTGTGTGGTCTGGGTGCGTGCACTGACCCAGGTGGGTTTGGCCACCTCTAGTAGAGAGAGGAGAGGATTTATTTTCACTGGAAGAGCAGAACCGCTTCTCAGTGTTCTGTCATAATGTCACATTACATGCTGTAGTTGATGTGCAGAAGTCTGCTGGTTTCAAACAATAGTGTTCTTCCCTGACGTCGGTGCTCCCCACGCCACTCCCTCTTGTGCCGAAGGATGACACCGTGGGGGGAGGGGAGATTGCTGCTGGGGCTTTTTTGGGGTGCAGGCTCT